>NW_028280380.1:0-138200 GCF_059751315.1 Micrasema longulum
TATTTTGAAAAGGGAAATATGGAAGTCTAGGCATTTAGAGCGCTTATGAACTGCTATCGGCTGATATAAGTCGCAACTTTACACACTGTGTAATATTTACCATATTGCCAATCAGGTGAATTTCTTAACTATAATAAAAGTTTCGGTTTTTTTCTTCGTTAAAATCAACAGATGGAAGAATTAAATAAATATTGATATCCAAACAAAGGCAAAACGGTGAATTTCACAGTGTGTAAAGTGGCCATTTTAAGCAGCAAACTACGGGTCACGAGCCCTGTAAATGTCTAGACTTCCGTATTTCCTTCACTAAAATTTTCTCCATCTCTGTTGTAATTCGTTAATCAACACGAAAATGTTTGCAGCGTGTGTGTCAGGTAGTAAACATCACGGGTGGAAAAGAACGGTCAGAATATTTGGTTGTTCATATTATAAAGCAATCGAGTCAATATTTTCTTTTAGAACGCGTCGCGACTCGCGACTCGTGACGTATTTACAATGTACAAAAAAGTAAAGTTCCGCAGCTCACTTAAAACGACGTGGCCAATCTACCAAATTCGTTGAAAATTCTACCGATTTTAAACATTTCATATGACATTTTGAACAACGACAAATCCAGAAAGGTTTAAAACCGTGGCCACGCCCCCACCTCTTACCGATTTATTGTTCAAAATCTACAGATTCTTGGTTGATGGAAGTTAGAAATGCCGGAGGCATGTTTATTTGGGCATGTTTAATTCTTCTTTGAAGCCAGGTTCAATACTTAACACCATTTTGAGTTCTGATGATGCGTAAAAAAAAGATTTAACAAAAAATCAGCCCCCCGGTGGATTGGTTAAACAAATAAAACTTCCTCCCATTTCAATGTTCCGAAAGCACATCATTCGCAATTCTTGTTTACACGTGTTTGTTTATTTTTATTTTCCTGCACGGCCGTTTATATTTGTTTGATTTCTGTTTGCGCTCTTACAGGCGTGTGATTCCCGCTCGCATATTGGCCAGTCAGGTGTAAAAAGTTACTTTTGATTTACTTTATCCCTTGCTCTTTATTTTTTTCCTACCATAAATATTTTTCAATGCCACATAAATATATTTTGTGAACGAGAATCGACTCTCACTTATCTATATCAGCACTTTGCTCTCGAGCTTTTCGTTAATATTTTTGTTTACCTTTAACCTTAAAAATATTATAAATCACAATTCGCGGAAACTTACTTCCCGTATAGAAGCTTTTTATTTTTTTGTAGTACATTTATTACAACTACTGAAATTAGTTGTTCCCATATTCAAAAAAATTATCTAAGAATTGTGTCTTTAACAATGCGTATTTATTTTTTTAATTTTTATTTTTGTTAGTACAAGTAAAGGCCCTAATGCTTTTCATAAACATGAGCATAAATACATTTAAACATTACAGTGTTCTAATAAACAATATAGCTTTATATATTACACTGTTGTTTTACATTGTACTTTATTATAAGACTACGCGATATATTATACTAAACATACCTACATACGTTCAAAGATAAAAAATAAAGATAACGCGGTAAATTAGAAATGACAATTTTTTTTATTCATTTATTGGTATTGTGGGGACAAGAGAGTGAGAGACGAGGATGTGTTTTTTTCTTTGGCAGCAGCGCCCAATGGACCTATTTTAGGAGGCGTCTCACTTCACTCGCCCTTCTCTGTATTCACTAGTATTCAAATTCACTTTAATATATTTTAATATATTTTAATATATTTAATATATTTTAAAATAAATAATTAATATTTTTTGCATCAAAACAGGCCCGGAGGCCCAATTACAGTGGTGAATAACATCACAAAACATCCAGGCTTGAGAAAAATCACATTTTAATTTTTTGTGTTCTCTCCGGGAATCAAACCCGGAACCTTTCGTGTGTGAGTCAAGCGTCTTGACAACTTCACGACGGAGGCCGCCAAAGTTATTAAAGTATTATTTGTTTAATCTCTGCATTTTCGGGTGTAACTAACCAAAAATTATAAGGAACTTAAAATATTTTATTTATTCCTGGAGGTTAAATATATTAAATTTATTGATTCATATGTTTTAAATGGAATAACAAATAGCTAATATTTAGTAGAGTCTAATAATATAACTCTACAGCATTGTTGCAATGTTCCTTTATTAAATGCTTAACGTTTAACACAAACTGTCTCGTGCTAAGAACTCAGAGGATCAAAACAATTTTAAAAATAAGGTACAATAAAATCTAAAACTATAATAAAAAATCTTTTTTTTTAAAATTAAGTCGATCGTGTTGTGTACCCGTGGCTAGTGTCTCACACTCACGGATCAAAGGTCATTGGTTCGAATTCCGGTCTACACCAAGTTGATCCCATTTTCTAATAGTGTGTTATTTACAACTTGTTAAAAATGGTCCTCAAAATTAAATATTTGGGTTAATAATAAGAACGCAAATATTAAAAAAAAAAAAATTAAATTATTTAAGTCAAAAATCCAGTCATACGTATTTATATATATACATATATGTATATAAATATATATTTATTTAAGATCTACTTATGTTTACTTTTGTTTTTCTCTTTTTATAAATAAAGATATATATTTAAACAGCAGTCGAAATCCTGAACTATTTCTTTAATAGCAAGTTTAAACTCGATTTGGATAGTGTGAAAAATGACAATACAACTGATCTGATTCCCTAAAGTGTACAACCTTGAAATATGTTAATTAATCCCATAATTTGTTGCTGCGGTTATGCAACGTATAGTGAAATAGATAATAGATAGATATTATAAGCGCGAAGAAAACGGCATGTAGATTGAGCCTACCTTGTCTGTATTATTTAATAGACCTTTACTGCAATAACATATACTAAAATATCGTCGAGTGCAATGAGCTACAATCGTAACTGAAAATGAGAACATCAGAGGTTTTTGATTAGAGAAGCAATAAGTATTTAAATAATAAGTAAATAATAATACACACAGCATTTAAGAAATTATCGATACTACGTACATATGTTCAGAAATAAAAATAATTAAGATACATATCTAAACGTATACAAATAATACAGTGATAACTTGTAATAAATCATCAACCATCTCCATGACTTTGTGAGGAATAAAGTAAAAAGAGAACTGAGCAAACTCTGGTGACAACTGTCATCAAGCGGAATCGATGCGGTTGGCATGGCCATGTACTGCGTATGCCTCCTAGAGCCTTAACCACGCTTCCCTATTTTACAAGTCATCAGGCTTTCGACATCCTGGACGTCCATTCTGATTGTTCGTCGGCAGTTCATGTCAGAGTTATGGGACGCGAACCTGACTTGGGAGAACGCACAGAAGCTGGCAGCCGACAGAGATGCCCGGAGGATTTTCGTGGACACCGTATGCTCCAACTAGGGAGCGGACTAGGGAGTGATAAATAATTATAAAAATTGTCACAAAATTAAATATTTGGGTAAACGTCAAGTGCGCATATATTTATTTTATGTGAAAAAAAAACTAAATGTAACATGTTCAGTGTTTTTATTCCAAGAAGCATTATTCCACCAACATCAAGTTGAAAACATTTAAAAAAAAATTTTTGTCTCCATAAGAATTTCTTTGATTTTTCAATTCTGATTTCAAACAATCAAAAACTTT
Source organism: Micrasema longulum (assembly GCF_059751315.1). NCBI lineage: Eukaryota > Metazoa > Arthropoda > Insecta > Trichoptera > Brachycentridae > Micrasema > Micrasema longulum. The sequence continues at coordinate 3,637 of NW_028280380.1, forward strand.
TTTTTGTATTTTGCTTCCGCATATTACATTTCATTTAAAGGTTATTTGAACTTAAATAAATTTAAAAAAAAACTTAAAACACATTTTCCAAAAATTACAAGATTAAAACATGCTAAAAGACCTGTGTCATATTACTAATTTTTCTTTTCTGAAAAAGCTATTAAAGAATATCACATTACTTTATAAGCTAACATTATATTATATCTAAATATACTTGTATTTAGTTCCCTAGAGGATGTTTCCAGTAAATCTGTGTAATTGAAGATAAAACCTACTCCCATAAGCCGATTGGACGTGAAAGCTTATTTTACGATAGAACCTAAATAATTGGCTGGCTTTATGAAGACTCTTTTTTATAAGATTATATTAAAAACGGCTTTTTCGATATAAAAATATTGAAAAATTTTAGCATTAATGGCACAAAGTAAAAGACTTCCATACTTCCTTCCCCAAAATGGTTTCAGTTTTTTTTATAATGCATGCCTAATAAAAATGCTCATTTGTTTTGCAACTTATCTTTATCTTGGGCAAATATATAAACACACTTTTTTAAGTATTATTGTAGGAAATTCATGCACAATCAAAAATAATGTTTACGCTGAGAACATAATTTTAATTATGCAAACAATGTTTGGCAAAAAAATATAAAAAAAGTCGAAATATACGTACATATTTACACAAAAATAATAATAACCTTAATGTTATGTGCTTCTCTCAATATTTCTTTTTTGTGACTTGATTTACGTTCATTGACATGAAAAATATTTACCTCAGTAAAACTATTGTTATATTGCTCGCTTAATCTGGGTATTAGCGATTGTTTTACGCACTATGCTGACGCATTGTTTGTGTAAAACAGAACATTTTGTCTGGTCTGTCCAGAAGTAAAATGAAATTATTTTAAGGAGATCTAGGGAATAAATTTTACTGTTTTTTTATATTAATTTCTTAAGTACTGCATACTCACTAAAGTTATAGAAGTCCAGGTTCAACAGGTAGTCGAACTGTTTGAAAAGATTGTATTTAACTGTTTTTAGTCTGTTGATACTAAAATAAATGCAGTATTCTGAGGACCAATAAATTAACAGTTTTATAAAGTTTTTCAATTGTCTCTTTAAATTTAAATAATGGTCTCAATACTCAGATTGTTATTTTGACGATACTAAATCGTAATTTTACTGCGTAAATTCCCTATTCTGCCAATGTTTCATCCAAAAACAAGTCGAAGTCCCTATAGATACCTAGAATTCCGAAAATGTTATCTACCTCTGTTATTTTACATGGAAAATTAATATACAAATTGACACGCCATTACATCTTATATTATTTTTTGGAAAACGAATCTATTGTTTAACTTTATTTGACTCTTATCTATTGCTTTTGTTACATTGTATCATTTCATTTTAATTATGTGAACATTTTATTCCCCTAAATGAGTGTAAATTTCAGCTCAACGCAAGTTTTGTATGACTTCGTAAGACACGAAATATTCCGAATAAGGTTGAAATTGCTATATTTGTTTTGTTTATAAATAAGAATAATTAAATTTAAAAGTTTGTTTTTAATGTGTAACCAAGGTATATCAATGTTTACAAGCGACGCGCAACGCAACATTCAATTTGTTGATTTTGGATTCAAAGTCAATAAAAGAATAATGGAATCCCAGGATAAATACACATGTGGCGTAATATACGATTCCGATTCTCGTGTTACCGACATTTCAATATTCTTTCAGTGAATTTCCTGACGTCGTATTATCTCCTTCCGGAAGACGCGCAAAAAACCGACGCGAAATTCCAAGTAGAATTTGAGACAGAAAGATTCATCCGCCTTGAGTCATGCGGAAGTTATTCACAAAGACAAAATAAAATATGATTTACCTCTGAGTTTTATTTCATTTCCTTTTTTACTATATATTAACTTTTTTGATTAAATTTTAATGCTGTTACATTTTAGAACGCAGTGTCAGCCCCAGAACGTAGTGGGGCACAATAGGAAAGTATTACATATTTTAAAATAATAAAGGTCTATGAAATACTGTCCTGTAGAAAAAAAATGCTAATTATTAATAGCATAAAAAATATTTTTAAATTTGTAATTATGAATTCCCGCGAAAACGGTCATTCCATTAGCTACGCCTCAAATATGTCACGATTCATGTTTATTTTTTCATGTTTATTTGTTCATGGCCATCGAAATTTGTTCAGAACATTATCACGAATCTTGACGTAACATCAACCAAGTTAACACGTCGGGTTTTTCGAAGAAAGTATTTTTATTGAATTTCTTTTTAACATTTATATATGAAAACATTTCTCCACAATATCCATATTGATTTTGAAAATACAATTAATTATTCTTAATTCTTTTAATATATTTTTTATCGGTATTAGTAGTATGTGATATTTCCCTATCTTGATTTACAATGCAATATTATTTTACCCTTTTTTCATTGATTGAAATATTTATTTAATTGTATTATTAACCTTATCTGAGTTCAGATAAAGAAGGATGCAGAATATAGATGTGTGTGACAAATTTAACCAGAAATCTGAAAGAGTGATTTCTATTCGATAACCACTCTTAGGTAAAATTCCTATAAACGGAAATCTAGTGAAGATATAATTCTTCCCCGTAGTGCAGTTGTTAGAACGTTCGCCTAAACAATGACTGAACGCTTAAACCACACGTGGGTAATCTCCGACGCGCAGGCCGCATCCGACCCAGGGAACGTTTTGTTCTAGCCTGCGGAAATCTGGAGTATTGAACTTGACAAAATTCCTTCATAAACTCAAAACATTGAACTTGTCTGTGAATTATTGATTTTTTTCTCAGAATACCTAGAAAAATAGTATTATCAGAGAGCTTAAGGTGATTTTTATCAAAAATGGCCCATAATTAACCTTTCCTTATTATTATTATAAAAATATACCATGTCGTATTCAATATTAACGATTCACAACTTTTAACTAAAAACCAATAACAAACGCGCGTAATTTATCCTTGAAAATATAAAATAAAAAGTCATTAGAAAACAACGATGATCAAGAATGGCGATAAAAATAAATCCAGAAAGCGTTCGCATCTATGAAGTATCCTACTTGGTTTTAATCATTTCATGTCCGTTTCCTAATTAGAGCATATGGTGTCCACAAAATCCATTGGACATCTCTTTCAGCTGCCAGTTCCTGTGATTCCTCCCAAGTCAGGTTTGTGTCCCGTAGCTCTGACATGAACTGGACAGCAGTGGACGTCCAGGATGCCGAGAACCTGATGCCTTGTAAAGTAGGCAAGAGTGGTTGGCTTTCAGAAGGCATCCGCAGTATGTGACCTAGCCACGCGTATCGCCTCCGCTTGATAACAGTTGTCACCGGAATTAACTGCGTCCGTTTTCTTATTACTTCACGCCTCGCAAAGTCAAACCACCGCCCACCCGAGATCCTTCTAAAACACCTCTTCTCAAAACTTTTATATATCGCCATAGTGAGGTGCCACAATTTGCATTCGTAAAGGAGAATAGGTTTTTTGCAGGATTTGCATAGGCGGCATTTGGTTTTCACTCAGTAAATATATGATCCTCAAACAGCCTTCATACTGATAAATGTGGCGCATGCTACTTCTAGCTGCAATCCCTTTGCTGGAAAGCTGCTCTTTTCTGTAACATATATATACTCACAGTTACTTGAAACTCTCTATTTTAGAGAAAATAAATAAATTAGTGAGCACATTGGGATAATTTCAATCTAGAGCACGTCAGGTATAAACATATATTATGTATAATTTTACTGGATAGGACTGCAGTTATTTATCTGGAAAATAATTTCATTCGGTAGTGCATTACAAGTCTTTTTAATATTGATTAATTAACTGTTAACTATTTTTATTAGTACTAGAACCTACAATACGAGTGTATTGAATATGCGGATGGTTATTTAGATAAGTCGGCTTGAAATTCGGAACAAAAATGGCAATCTGGCCTACACTTATGCAATGGTTTCCCATGCCTGGCCAAATAATTGAAGGGTTAAATTTGTACGTAAATTTGAAAGTGGGTTGGAAATAAGGAAGCTTAGAATTTTTTATTTTGTAAATAGAGTATGTATCTCTTATAAAATTTATATTTAACTAAGCCAATAATTTTTAATGTATTGTATTTTTAAATGTTTAGTGAATTTAAAATTACGCTGCACTTGAAGTCATAAGTTTAAGTCGATGAATTTTCCTGACATTTAAAAGTAGAACCCCGTGTCCTTTAAAATACGATAAACGAATAAAAACTTCCCGGAACTACCACCTGATTACAATGACTACCCGGAAACCGTAAATCTATCACAACGCAATAACTGATTAGTTATTTTTAATGTGTGTTCACGTAAACCTGTGACGATTAAAAGTACCAAGTTCGTTTTTATTAAAACAATTTTTACCTATTTTTTCATACATTTTCAAGAAATTTTGCGCTACAATAAAATGCCCTAGTTTTTACCGCGTGTAAGAAAAGATTTTTTAAATACCTGTAGCACTAAACTTCCTCATTGATGATATTTTTATTTTTTTAAAGTTATAATTTATGCTTAATTTATAGTAATAGTTTATTTATTGATATTGATTTCTGATTTATTTTTGGCTTCTCATGTATCAACGTGCCTTTAAAAATTATATGATAAATAGCAAATTTCGTTCCTAAAACATCAAGCCATCACTACTATTGTTAATAAATTATTATGTGAGTTTCGTATCGACACTAAAGATAAAACGTTTTCTCCGTAATACATATTTTATTTTTCGATTAAAAATGAATATTTTGTTTTGGAAAATGAATGTTAAATATACGAAATATTTCATTAACGTTTGTCCTTTTTTTACATTTTTTATGTAAAATATTTGATGTAAATAAACCGCATCATGAACGTGTTCGTCATCCATTATTATTTATTTTTGAAATACGTTATTTATCTCAATTTAAATGTATTTATTTTTTACTCCTGTTATATTGAATAGTTTGGTTGAGTGATGAGTAGATAAGCGAATGTATTTTTAAATATTTATTAAAACGTATTCGATTGACGAAATTCAAATTGCAACACCGTTTCCTTTTAGGTATTAGATAGTTATGTTTCTTTTTCGTTTGGTACGAAAGAATTTTATTTTGCTTAACTGGTAAACAAAATAAATAAATAGAAAAAATAAAATAAAAATAAAAAACTTTGTGCGAACTAATAGAATAAGAGTATTTTTTGTCATTTTTTACGTTTGCATTTTTTACACTTTGTCAATTTGACCGTTGTTTAGCGCCAAAACTTATGACATACAGTCCATTAATCTTCTGGGAGCCAGTATTGGTGTTTGTTGTTGTACTATCTGTTGTTTTTTTTTACATTTTCTCAATAAATGACTAATTTTATAAATTTCTTGCATTTTAAACAGTGTTTTCGAGTTAGTTTAAATCATGGATATCACGCCAAGGAAAAGGTAAAAGATTACCTTATAAAATAATCTTAAGTGAACATACATCAATGACTGAGAAGAAGATTGCAAATTAATGTTTTGTGAGTCAGGGAGCCGTCACCAAGATTATTAAGCAGAAAAGAAAAACACGGTCAGTTGAAGCAAAGAAAATTGGGAAATTTGGAAGAAACCGGAAAATTAGTGTTCAAAATAAAATATCTTTAATCAAAAATAGTAAATTAAACCCCAGAAAAACAAATTACGAACTTTAACGAGATTTTGCAGCCGGAGTGAAAATACGCAACTCAACCGTACGCAGAAGACGCTGGAAGAAAAGCAATTCGACCACAGAAGAAACAACTCCTGACGGCACGTTTGATGAAGCAAAGGTTCATTTGGGCTAGAAAATATACCAATTATATATAATGTGTATATATAAATGTTATTACACGCATGAAAAGTACGTGCCTATATTTCATTTCCCGGACAAAAACATATCCGCCTCGTAGTCAAATGGTCATCGCATTTGTCTACCACACAAGAGGTTTCGGGTTCGATTCCTGGCAGTGTTGACACGAAATATTTATTAAAAAGGGAGTTTTTACACTAGAATATTTATTGTTCCTGGACTGACACCCGAAGCACTACAGATAACCTTCCCTCCATGTAGCGCATGATCGCCATATAGTACATTTGGTGTGCGAGTGCGGTATCCTATGCATTAACGCTTGCAATGATAATGTAAATAAAATATTGCCTATTTTTCAAAAATTTTAACAAAAAATCAACGCTCTTTTCACCGGTTTTTCGCCTTTAAAATCATTCAATTTCCATCTTCTGTGACAATACGTCCAAAAAATGCATAAAAATTACATGTCTCTTGTTTACTTAATATTCAAATGGTTTTTTTCAAATTTATTAACAGATAAGTATCGAATATTCTTCTTAGCAATTTAAGATTGACGATATTACTCATAATATTTGAATCAGCAAAATACTTTCTCAATAAGTAGATATCTTCGTCAATTACTTTTTACTGTCTTTTTTATGACTATTACTAATGTTGATAGACTTGAAGGAGACTTTTACACAAGCTTCGAAAACAGTGGTAATAGCAACCAATAGTAAATACTATAAATAAATAGTTTAAATAATTACACATTTTCAATTTAGAGCTCGGAAGGGTTTCGGCTGGTTTAATATTCTTGAACAAAATAATATCTAATCATATAGAAGCCCTTAATATCCTTGCACAGATTAACCTTAATGTATCTCACCGTAACTTGCGCACTGATGCTGTATTTGCTGGGGGAAATTTTAGAACCAACTTCGGATTCTTTTCCCCTCTGCCAGAACCTTGCCTCAGAACAGTTAACAAAATCTCACTAAACAGTAATGTCGATGTGTTTCCACAAAGAAATTCAAGAAGCAAGCGGAGTTATCACTCCTGGCTTAAGATGACACACTTTCCATGTCTGCCTAGATCATTCCATAACTATACCCATTGTACATTAAATAGATTCATGGATTGTTTCGATTCAGTTAATCTATTGTTATTATTTATTATTAATGCAAATCTATTAGAGCTGACATAAGTGTGTTGATTAGCTTTAAAAAAAAAAAAGCAATAAAAATAATCTGAAATAACACATACTTTAAATACACGCTTTACTATAAATATTTAATTTTTACTATCATCAATTATATTTTTTCTAAATAAATTATGTCATCTGGTTCATATTTTATCAAATAAGGGTACATTGATAAAGATATTTTAAAAAAACATGTAATTTGTCGATATTTGTCGGTACAATTTCACATAGATGTACTGAATTTTTAATTACAAAATTAAATACAAGAGGTTTACTCGTAAAAAAATATAAGTTAATAATATTACAACTTCATACGAATATTTATTTATTTATTCATTCAAAATTACACTCGTTTAAATATAAATGAACTTATAAAGGCTTTTTTGGCTGTGCCCGTGTCAAGTCATAATAATTAACAATAAAAAATACTTAGTAAAATAAATTAGATTCAATTATAATGACATGTGATGCAATAGAATAACAATTCAGAAAAACAAGGTAAAAGTAATAAAATAATAAATAGTTCCAATAGTGAACTATAGGAATGTGGGGACCAGAGAGTGAGAGACGAGGATATGTAATCTATGGCCACTGTGCCCAATGGACCAATATAAGGGCGCGTAACACGTCACTCGCCCTTCTCTGTCTTAACCAGTATTTAAATTCACTCTAAAATATTATTTGCGTAATCTTTGTATTTTCGTGTGCAATAAACCAAAAATTGTAAGGAACTTAAATTATTTTATTTATTTATTACTTGAGGTTAAATCCATTAAATCCATTCAATCACAATATGTTTTACATGAATTTACAAATAGCTACTATCAAGTAGAGTATAATGATAATACCTCTACAAAATGGCGACCCACGACAATCTTTAAATATTTTATATTAAAAGAAGAACAACGTATATTCCTTATTTTAATTTGTAGCTAAAAATAAAGCGCGTTTAAATATTATTATTGTAGTTGTTATTTATGTTTAGTTCAAACGTTCTAAGTTCCGGAACTTAATTAGTAGTCAGTAAACGTGAAGCAGCGTAAAAAGGCTTAACATTTGGCTTTTAATTAATTGTAAACTGGCACAGACACCGTCGACAGGAAATATTTTTTACTCTACTATGCATTTTGTACGGCAATTTATAAATCTTAATTTAAACTATCGTTTTATGAAGCATTATCTCTATTCATTTATACCTCAGTGGAGTTTACTACGTTATTTTATAAGTTTTAGTTCTTTGTCTACAGTAACATATTATGTGGCTAATTTTTAAATACATCTTAAAGACTCTATTTGAAATAGATAAGTTACATTTAATTGTGTAGTTAGTTTAAAGAGAGAGACTCTTCAAAATTGATTTTCAGAGGTCACAGCATCGTCCAGAAGCTTGCATAGAACTAACTCCCACCTTTAAGAATATTTTAAGGATTTCTTCAGTTGTCGTTAGATAAGGAGATCATATTCTTACTTCAATAATGTTTGTTGCTGTCTTTGTAGTTTGTTTATGTCATTTTGGTATCCTGTTCCCCATAGTTGTAGCAATTAACATATTTTCGATTTTACATGGGCCATCCATCAGATTTTTTTCCGTTTTTGGAACAAAGTTTTTGATTCACAAAAAAAAACTCGATAGTGTTTCTATTTCGCTAATTTATTTATCGATATGATTTCGTAAACTTTTCTATGGTATTGCATTTAAATAACTGTTATATTTAACGGGAAATGAATGGGCGTAGTGTTTTGGATCGGTAGCATAATGTTATGCCATTCTAAATAATTTATCACGAGCTTGCATAATTTTCAGCGATGAACAAGAAACACATTTGCAATGGGCAATAATGTTTCTAATTGTGGAGCGGGCGCAGAGTAACGAACCCAAAACTCGGTCCTCGAATCAACAAAACATAACGCTGGCAGCTGGCCACCGGCCTGACTATTATTTCTGACTCCTGTTGGAGTATCTTCGTCCTTTATACAATAATATGCTTTACCAAATAGCTTTATTCCACCCGAAGCAGCTGACAGAAACAGTTGTCAAAAAGAGACATAATTTAGGCCCGCGCTCGACTTCGCTCGCCAAGAGTCGGCCTTACGATGTTTGGCTTTATTTTGCTATTTTAATTTAAACACCTAATCGGCTATTAACCTCCTTAATATTTTTTTAAGAAATTTTTACAGAAAGGTCTTTGAATTTAGTAAAATATTTGTTAATGACAGCCAAACACAATAATCTACGTAATTTCATCGCTTACTCGACATTTTCAAACTAGCATGGTTTTAAAGATAAGTTTATATTTTATTTTATTTGTAAACACTATTATTCCCTTTCCGCACCTCATGATGCTTAGGGTACTGCATTGATACACTAATCGCAGCGTATCTTGATCATTTTTGTTACATGAAGGTAAGATGATCAATCTTATCCATTTGATGCCATTCCAGGGACTATGTAATATTCTCGTCTAAGAACACTATTTTAAATAAATGTTTTTAGTCAACTATGTCGAAAATAGAACTCGACATCTTTTGCATGGTAGACAAACGCGCTAACTATCACACCACGTGGCGGACATAAAAATATTTTATTACTCACAGGCAAAATTTAAAAATTTGAACATCTTTCGTTTAAAATACAACTCTTTTGTAGTATTTTTTTAATAGTATAAAATATATTTGAAAATCATTTTGCATACTCCACTGTATATGATAAAAGACGTGTGCAATTCGTTCAAATCTTAAATAAACTTTTGCGTGACATAACGTTTTCCAACAAAATATCTTTAGTGGGCATACTAACACATACGAGATGTGTATGTTTATTTTGTGTACCGACATGTATTTGCACATTAATATAGGGTTTATTAAAAATTCGAACTCACTGTTTCTAACTTGATAAATTATAAAGTTTTTTGGAACACTTCAAAATATTCATCCACTCAATTCACTTTTTTTCTGAAACTAGAGCTATATATTTTTTCAATTGAAATTATTCTGAAACTTCAATAAAACTTTTCTCGAATCTGGCATTGAAATCATTACTTAATGTATGTATGAAAATCGAATTTATATCGTTGTAAATGAACGCGTCAATATCTATGGATGCAACCGAGGAGTCAGAAGGAACATACGAGTTGATAACAAAGTTTGCTCTAGAGACAGATCCAACATTTTTCTAACTTTCGAAATCAAATAAATTCCTTCACAACACATTTATACTTCAAATAAAATAATATTTTCGTATTACATGCTCCTAAAGGCAGTTTGAGGAAATAAGCATCCCCTACCTAAAATCATTTACCCTTTGATTTGGTAAATGTCGAAAGTAAGATGTTATTTTATTGTTTTTTATGAGTGGCTGAACGTCTGAAATGGGTAAGAGTCAACATACATACTGTTACGGAATGTCACGTTACAAGTGATGACGTATTATTTTGTCAAATACATGAAAGGTTTTTTGGGAGACGCGGAGCCATTTCAATTGGAAATAATCCTCTTTGGGGCATTTTTTTGGCAAGTGAAACGTAGTTGTATTTGGAAAACAGAATACAAATGTGTAATTTTTTATATTTTGAACATTAAAGTTGTCGTGGAATGACAAAGTTTAAAAAAAGTAGAATACATACTTAACCTTTTCATCAGAAATTTAAACAATTTTTTTTTCTTTAATATATGGAGTATACCTACAGTCGATATTTATAAATTTGAAACATTAGTCCTGTCTAAATTATTAAGTCGTCTCTTGATGTATGTCTGTGTCAATAGACATCGGTAAACTCTTTCTTGTCTTTTCATCGTTCGTCGTCGTAAGAGTTCTGGCACTTATAATTTTAAAATATAAAATTTAATAATGCTTATCGATATAGTTGATTCAAATTTTTGTTTCCTAATTTTTCTTTTTGTAGAAATTTCAGACGCTCTTTGTTTATTTATTTATTAACGGACATTGTCAATGCAAACAATTTATAGATTTTTAATATACCAATAAAAAATAGTTAAAAACATTTAAAACAAAAAAAAAAAGGAGCATTGACAAACACAAGGGCCATCAAGAAAAAATCTGGACTATTTATTTAGTGCTCGTTACCAAAAAAGTCCAGATCTTGTCTTGAGTTAACAATACGACAAAGACGGAGAATTAAGTCCATAGTTTGTCCTATGCTGATCGATGAACAGTACTTCATTGTTTCTCAACCTACGAGCCGGAATATTGAATTTTACTTGTCCCAGTAATGATGGAACATCGATTCTACCATTTAGTATGCCGAACATATTTATGGAATAAATATTAGTTCTACGTTTTTGTTGACTAGAAATATTTAACATAGACTCTATATCAGCATAAGAATAATAACTTCTCTCTAGTCCAAGCATTCGTGCTACTTTTCGAAGCAAGCGATGTTGGACTGTTGTTAGTTTTAAAGTACCAACCTTATTACCCACAAAAAAATATTAAATTGTATGGATGTTTTATCGACAAACATCGGTACACCGTTTATCTCCTCACTGTAATACGGGTCTGTGGTCGACAAATAAATTCAACCATGGAAGTAGTTACCCAGGTGGGTGGTTAGAACATGTGGTTAGTGTCGATAGTGGAAATCGCCCCTGTTTCCATTCCTTTGAATTAAGTCTCGAAAGTCTGGTTTAAGCTCGGAAAATATTACGCCCTATATAATGATTATCCCTGAAGCTGCATCCAATAACACCAACATATTCTAAAATTTCGTTTAAGCGGGATCATGGTGCCTCGGCATAAATAAAATGACGCTATTGGAGGAATATTTTCTTGAAACAGCACTAGAGCGGGGGCACCGAAGAATACAATTTATTCGATTTTTATCATAACTGCATCGCCATTCATTTGAAAACTGTAATGGCAAAAAATGTCAACAACAACAACAACAACGAACCATCACGCCGTTTCCCCGTAAGGGTAGGCATAGAGGATAGAACGCCACAACACTCTTTCTTTGCATACAGATCTCGCTTCCTCTACATTCATAAATCTTCTCATGCACGCGCGCCGATTATTCCGACTTTTGACATGTCCATCTTTAAGTATTTGTTGGATTTTGTCATGCCATGTCTTTCTCTATTTCTGCATCCATCAACATTCGCATTGTAAATATTCTTAGCCGTTCTTTCGCTGTCCATTCGTTCCACATGTCCAAACCAGCGCAGAGCTCCTTTCTTGATTTTGTCGATAATGCTTGTCTCAGCCTTACATAATGTACGGATCTCAACATTTGTGCATCTATCGTACAAAGTTTAACCACACATTCACCTGAAAGATCGCATTTCTTGTTGATCGACAAGATATAGTTCAAAAGCATTTAACATGCAAAATAGCAAATCTAACCAACAACTATTTCGGATAGTGTAAGCCCCCTTTATTTATTTTTTTTATTTGGGAAAAAAACAACAGTTTTTACATATATTGCATCCAGAAAATAAGCATATTTAACGAAAATTGTGAAAACAGTTAATATAAATTTTTCACAGTGGTGTAAGTTATTGATTAAATATATTATTGGTTTTAAAATAAAAGCAATTTAACAATTGAAAAATATATACACTAATAAAAATAAAGTCAATAGAAACAAGATAAATTTAAATTTAAAGAATGAGAATAGAAAAAATTTATACAAAAATAATGGAAAGGTACAAAATATAATACTGAACATACAAATTTACCACACCTACACTTATGTACGTGCATAACTGCCGTTGTCGGATAAAACGAGTTATATTCAGTAAATGAAGGAAAACGCTACCTACTGGACACACGCGCTTACATTTCTCCATACCTCACTTCCTCGAAAGTAGCGACCAACTCGACGCGAAGTCCCGCCAAATACCAGATTTTTATGCGGCGACAAGTTGGGTGACAGTAAGAAATGACACCTTCATCATGACTTCGCTCAACTACACTGAACTTGGTCAAGCTACGCCGATCTCGCCCATCTACGCCGATGCCGCAAAGCTACGCTATTCTCGCAAATTAATGTCGCGCTACGACGGCATTGTTTTTAACAGCCTACATTGACCTGCTTAAGAATAAACGTTAAAAAAAATATATAACCAATACGAAAGCTTTATCGAAGCATCCTGCAACCATCAAACCCAACCTTTGCAAATCACTTGAAGAATGTTCATTTTTCGCACTGGATGTTTTCGTTCTCCGACATGAACAACTCGTTGCCACGACAAAGCGCACCGTCGCACAATGTAGATTAATTTATTTATTAATTTTAAACGATACGAGCTGAACCCAGCAATGCTTTGCTATTGCAAGATTAGAGTTCTTGCTAAATTGATAAAATGAACACAATCGAAAGTAGATATGTTCGTATATATTATTATTTTGGGGTTTAGATAAATTGTAAGGACAGAATTTCGATAAATATGGAAGTTTTCGAACATTGTTTTCCTGTCACTGTCTTGCAGATGCCTCCCAGATACTGTGCAAAACAGACAACTGCATGTCAGACCTTTTGTAAAAATAGACAAAATCGACGTTTCGCTGTACCATTTTCCTCACCTCTGAAACTGAACCAATTTTGTTATTTTATTAGACAGAGTATCAGAATAATATTTTCTGTATCAGTATGTTTTGCGTTATTCAAAGATAGTTATATTTGTATACCGTGCGCCCGAAGACAGCAGATAAAACGCTGGTTTGGACATGTAAAGCGAATGGACAACGAAAGAACGGCAAAAAATATTTGCAATGCGAATGTTTATGGATGCAGAAATAGAGGAAGACCGAGAAAGATATGGCATGACCAAATCCAACAAATATTGAAGAAAGACATCGTAAAAGTCAGAATAATCGGCGCGCGTGCATGAGAAGATCTATGAATATAAAGGAAGCGAGATCTGAATAAAAAGATAGAGCCATGAGGCATTCTATCCTCTCTGCCTACCCTTTCGTGGAAACGGCATGATAGTTTGTTGTTGTTGTTCTTATTGAAAAAAAAACATTTCGCTAATACCATAATTCAGAGAGAAAATACGTGAATCCGTTTGTATGAAGAAAAGTTGGACCACGTTTCCTCTTAAGGTTAAACATAATTAAGTATAATAAAATAAATAGATCAACTTTGTTTTTAACCACTAATCTTTATTTTTCACCGACCGGTTTCAAAGGAAACAAGCTTCTTTGTCAAGGTTCACGTAACTAATGAATTAATTCCTTTTTATTTTATTTCTATCACGTTCACTAAATACTACACGTGGACCCAATAAGTCAAGTGGTTTTTTCTTACATGGGTGGTAATTTGATATCTTTATTTTCGAAGTAAGCCAGGAGAGGACTAAAAGAAATATTGTTTATTTGGTTATTAATTATTGTTTTCTTATTATGAATAGCTTTTTTAATTTCTAAGATTTCTAAATTGTCTAACTTTAATATGTTGAAAGTAAAATATTAAAATTAGACAACTTAGAAATCTTAGAAATTAAACCTTGACAAAGAAGCTTGTTTGCTTTGAAACCGGTCGGTAAAAAATAAAAATTGGTGGTTTTAACCATCAATTTTTATTGTTTTTAAACAAAGTTGTTTTATTTATTTTATTATAATGAAACAAAGTTAGTGCTTCAAATATAAACTTTATAATTAAGTATACTTACAAAATTTTACCAAAAATCTTTAGTAAAAACCGCTCGGATAAACGTTAAAAAGATGTTGTCACTTTTAATTATATGGTGTTTAAGTACTTGCTTATGATTGAGTTCCAAATCTAAAAATAACAGATATTCAAAAATTTTATGTAAGTAGGTACCTAAGTACTTGTTCGTGTTTGAATCAAAAAACATAAAATAATAAATTATTTTCAAATAAAGAATTCTTTGAGCAAATGTTAGACTCTGCTCAGGAATGAACTTTAGTCGGGAATGCGATTTTCAAAAATGTATAAAAATTATGATATTGATATTATTTTAGTATCACCAAAAATCCAGTAAAAATAAATAAATGTGTAGAAATTATAAGGAATTCAATGAAATAATCTGATTGGGATCCATAAAAAAACGAATTTTGTTTTTAAACATTAAAAACCAGCTTTTTATACACAAAAAATAACCTCCATCCGTTTTTTTTATGTATCCGCATTCTCGGCGAATTCAACCCTGGTGATGGATAAAAAAAACAATTACGCTCAATTTTTTTTTTTACTTAATGAATTGAAGATTTTATGAACTATAAACCGCCTCGCAACAAATATGAACATTTATCAGAAAACCGCAGGTAAATCAGTGCAGTAGTTATTGAGTCCATCGAGGACAACCATTTGAACATTGCTATTTATATATATAGAAGATTTACAAAACGGTTTCGATAGTATAATTTTGTAGCTACTAAGAAACTTTTAATTAAACTAACATTATATTTTATTTTTTTGTTTGGTCCTGTGAATATTATTATCGGTACAATATATTTACTAACGAGCTGAATTCGGCAATGCTTTGCTAATGCTAGATTTGAGTTTATAGATTAAATGATTACAATCCAAAGTTTGATATCAATTATTGAATTTAGTTCAAAATCATAACGAGTACAAATACATTATTATTTTAATGTTTCGTATTACATAATTTGTGAGGATATGCGTGACAGGGAATTTTAATGAACTATCTTCATCATCATTCCTTTTCCACACCTAATGGTGCATAGGGCACTGCATTGGTACACCAATCGCAGCGTATCTTAAACATTTTTGTTACATGAAGGTAAGATGATCAGTCTTACGCTTCAGGTACCAGTGTAGGGACTATGAAATATTCTGGTGTGAAAACACCCCTTTAAAAAAATATTTCATTTTAACCATGTCCGGAACCGAACCCAAGACCTCCCGCATGGTAGACAAACGCGCTGACCATAACACCACGATAATAAATAGGTATTTAATAATTGTTTTTCTGTCACTGTCTTGCAGATGCCTCCCAAACACTTTACGAAAAAGACAACTGCATGTCTGGCCTCTTATGCCTAATTTAAACTGATTAATAAATAAATCACTGCTCTAGTTGCCAGAATTCAGGGATGAAGTACGGGAAAACATTTGTATAAAGAAAAGTCAGACTACGTTTCCTCTTAAGATTAAACATTTTAAAGTAAACTTACAACGCTTTACTTCATAATGCTTTTACGTCCCCATTAAATCAATTTCGGTGTTCTTAAATAAAACCATCGACCAATTAATACACATATACACACCCTGAGCATGCTAAAATTATGACACTAAACTCATGCCCAAGCACTCAGTCATTCCCATTGCGTATTTTGACGTGAGCTTGACATTTAATTCAAAAACAAAATGTCTGATTGTATCTGGAAAGCGCGTGAAAACAGTTTGTATAAACGTTAAGAATATTATGTAACTTTTTATTTTAAAGTAGGTATAAAGGTAGGTAGGTAATTACAAGCCAGTTTTTCTCACCTTGTATGGGAAAAAAATAAGCTGATTAAAAGAAAGTAATTGTGACGTGATATATTGATAGAATATTTGAAATATCATTAATGTATCTACCGTGCTATTTTATAGCCAAATTAAACAAAAATATAAAATCCTTAAAGAAGTAAGTCATAGTAACGCGCGATCCAAATTTCAGACGCAACCCACATAAAGTTTTTTTCGAAAATCTTCGGTATAAAATAAAATCCACTTACGATAAATCTTAGCGAGTTGAAATTTAAAAATTACAAAGCGAGGTTAGAAAAACCAAAATTAATATTTTGGCCTCTTGATCATCACATAATTTGAAACAGTGAATTTTTTTACTTGATCCCCAGCAAAACCGGGTTAAAATTAAAGGATTTATTGTGTTTTCAAAGAAACAAATAATAAAATAAAATATTACTCGCCAAAATCACCAAACCGAAGACACTAAAAAATATAAACTGCTTATCTAAATATTCAAGGGTAGGTTTCACGAATACGTACCTACAAAAAATGAGTAAATATTTCAGGCACAAAAAATGCTGTTTTGCCGAAGGCTTTACCAGATTTTCACTTAAAATATCCGATAGGAAACGAATTCTCAGAAACGTAAGACTAAATTTACATAGAAAATTGCTAAACAAAAGATTTCATAAATAAAAAACTTAAATTGGATGGGTCTTAAAAAAGCGGTTTGGTCAAGAAAGCGAAAATGATTTGTTTCAGGTAAAATTCGAGAGAAAAGTGTTTTTCTTTAAAATATTATGAATATTTTTTTAGGATGTATTTCTTTTCTAAAACATAAAATTTTACCGATTAATTTATTCATTTTATTTATTTCAAAATAACTTTACAAATTTCTTAACGAGATGTCTTTTAACCCTGAATAATAATAACAATAATAACCACCCTCTTCGCACCCGACCGGTGTATAGGGTACCAACTGCGTTAACAAAGAAGCGTACCCTGATCGGCCGCGTCATGAAGGTAAGGTCATCAGACAGTACAGGTGCCAGTCTGAATTAAAGTTGGGTAACCAATAAAAAAAACTTTTTGTATTGACCTTGAGAAAACGATAGCAGGATAGACTTTAAACCTGGACTAGTACTTGGGGCGTTAGACTGGTCATTATCTTTTATGTAATTAAAATTATCTAGATACACTACAATCATAGGACTAATACATAACTCTGCGCACCACTGGGTCCGGATGGGGTAGTTTAAATTTATTTAATTTTTAGTTCATAATTTGAACTATATATAAGCGGGCTTATTGCCAAATGACAATTTTTTGCAACCAACCAATTAAATAAAAGTTTTAGTCATACAACTCGAGTAACAAATAGTATTCAATAGAAAATTAAATAAAAAACTAAAGATATTTAAAAAAAATAGAAATAACTGTATTTGTACATAAATTACCTCGAATCAAAACTATTCCTCGGTGGTAAAAGGGAATAAAGAGGAAAATTTGAATCGGGTTGTGGTCCTGTGGCTAGTGTCTCGGACTCACGGATCAAAGGTCCGTGGTTAGAATTCCACTCTACCGCTACTTGGTTCCCATTTTCTAATCGTAAGTTATTTACAACTCGTTAAAAATGGCCCTCAAATAAAAAATTTGGGTTAATCATGCGAATGCAAATATTTCATTTAAAAAAGAAAGAAAAAAGAAAAGGAGGATAGATGAAAAAAGAGGAAGGAGATGTTTCTTCAGATAAAATATGATTTAAACATAGATACTGTAGAAACCTCTTTGATAGTGGATGGGAGATAATTCCACAGTCGAGCTGCACATACACTATATGAGTTAGAGAAGAAAGAGGAATTGTGGATGGTTATTAAGAGGGTGCTTTGAAAATAAGACTGAAAAGGTAAACCATGAACTGATAAGCGTTAATTTTTTTTACGGAAGTATATAAGTGCGTTTGGTCTATGAAGTACAACGAACAGAAGTAAGAGAGAGAGATCTCTCCTCTGTCTAATTTTGAGCTATTTTACTTACCTACGATAAGCATTATTCAAGATTGCTTGGTTAAAGTACCAGATACGCTGCAATTTGAGGACTAATACATAGACCTACGCACCACTGGGTCCGGATAGGGTATCAATTCTAAGTAGGCAATTAATGTAAAATTTCATAAAAATGATTTTATTTTTAAAAGGAAAAACCCGGTAAGCCTCTATTAAGAGGCTTGTCAGCAGGTGGGGTGGAGATAAAGTGGGGTATGATATGGAAGGAGGTAATGAAAAATACACCACAACACCCAGACCAATTGAGAAGTTGGATTTTTTCTTGCGGGAATCGAACCCGCGACACCAGTTTCACAGTTGGGCGTCTAACCTGAGCCGCGGCGCATGTCATCACGCGCAACGAAAAGAAATTTTAAATGTTTCAAGAAAACTAAAAGCAGGTCCCTACCAGGTGCGAGTTGCGGGTATATAAATATTTAGATGGCAGACGAAAACAATTATCGCAAACAATGTGAATATATTTATAAAAATGAAAATGAAATACTTCACATGTGACGACAGACATGGAGAAAATTTTAACGAAAAGACTGTTAAGTCTAGGTATATTTTAGAGCTCACGACCTGTCATTGGATAGTTTTAGTGATCACTTTACACACTGTGTAATATTCACCATTCCACCTATTTTTCAGCATCCTAATTTCTTTCATTCATCATTTTGTAATTTTTTGTGAATAACCTGGTTGGTTGTGCCATATTTCCCAAGATTCGGGTAATATGGCACTTTTCTGTTTTTGTGATTAAGTTCTTATAAATTATTTATCATTCGATTTCTTGATAAGATGTGTGCTGTTTTTCATAGTTTAAGAAACGCACCTTAAATGATCGGTGCCATATTCACCCATTATCCTACACGTACACAACATTTGTTATTTTTTTAATAAATGAAATGTAATAACAGGCCAAGAAACAAAGAAAAAACGTATTATTAAATCACAAACATGAACATTAAATAATTTATACATTTACTACTACGTACTTTTTTGATAATTCGATAACTTATAGGTATGACACCTAATGTACCTATTAGGTAACTTCGGTAATATGAAACATTATCAATCAAATGTTATCTTCCTAACTAACTTGAACCGGCTAACCTTCATTTCTTTGTTATAATTTTTAACGAGTGGTGTTGAATAAAACAAGAAAATATAACAGTAGGGTAGACCGAGGTTATTCGGATCACTTTTAATGTTTCCTTTGAAAAAATATAAATTATTGCAGATTTAAAAATACATATTACAAAATATTAAACGTTTGACTCTTTTACATTATATTTTTTATTGATAATCACGTAAAGTACACAAGAAAAAAAGAATCATGTTAACCTCTTTACTGATCTAAATCACCACATATATATGTGGTGATTTGGATCAGCAGTGGAGTAACTCGGATCAAACTTAATAAAATAGTTAAATGTGAAGAAAACAAAAGAAATATCATGAGTATTAGTGTACATAGCTAATGAACATATTATGACACTAATTTACACTATATCTGGGTTAAATATGGCTCAAATGAAAACATTATCAACCTTTTTTTTGTCATTACATTTTTCATGGCACTACTCTTGAACACTGAATTCAATCCTTCTTTGGAGGATACACAAAAACTTCATTACATTAAACGCAATACTATTATTTTGAAGCCTCAGATAAAGATGAAGCAGCTTGTTAAGATTTTTTTAGTTTCCTATGGTAGTTTTTTCTCTTAATTATGATTTTATGCAGTTTTTGGAGGGATCTATTTTTACCTGCCAAGCGTCAGAAACTTATTTTTTTTCTCAAAAAAAAACATTAAAACCTAATAAATTTATTTTCATTTCATTTTTATTCAGTTTACTGTGCATTTAAATAGAAAAATATCATATTTCGATATAACCACATTGCTAATCTTTGCAGAAAAACATTTGAATCGCAGATAATGCTACCACATCAGCTTTTTATTGGATACTTTACTTGTTCGATCTTAACAAAGATCGGTTTTTAGCTGTTAAACCACGCAAACTGTAATACCGGTAATCTTTCTTTTTTAACATCCAATAAATGTCGATTCTACGTTATTTTTTGTTGTTATTTTGTAACAATAGCCGAGATATAGCCAATTTTCTAAGCTAGATCCGAATAACCCGTTAGATCCAAATAGCCTCGGTCTGTCCTATTTTTAGTTTATTCAAGTTTAGTATTTTTTTAGACAAAAGCCGGATTCCATGCCAATGATTGATATTATTCTGCGACAGAGAGGAAAAGTAGTGATCTGTCATTGGCTGGTTTTTAGTGATCACTCTGCACATCGAACAATATTCACAATTGCTTATGTTTGCATATCCATGTTTCCTCAACTTTTTCATCTGTTGACTTTTCCGAAGTAAAATATTTGAAACATTTTTAATGTTAGTTAGATACATCCGGTTTAATCATTTCGTCTTACACTCAACGCCTGGGCCCTGGTTGCAATGAGATTTTTTCGAGGTTATATTCAACTGTATAAAATCAAGTCGAACTTGCAGATGTGTATTTTCAAATTTCAAAAACCTTCATCAGCAACCTGTAATTGAAGATGTTTCAAAAAATGGTTTTATAATTATTTATTTTTTAACTTGTAATTTGGGCCATGAAAATACTTTAATGTAAGTATTATATGTCATTAATATCTCTACCCCATTCTATCGTATGCTGTGTTCGTATTTTAGAAATACTCGTAGGTATATTTTATTACAAAGATGGTTTCCATGTTGAGGATATAAAATATCAATACGTCCTTTTCATTCCCTGATCTCGGCGTCCCTCATTCTCCATACTTACGGACTCTGAGTACGACAACGCGCGTTTTGTTACACAATTATCAGCGACTACGTGCAGATTATTTGGTAGCGAAAAATCGTTTATCGAGTGAGCATCTAATTATTTGTGCAACATATTGAATTATATGTGGGTGATATACCAGCGGAACCATTATATTTAATTACAGATAGATGACTTTTGTTGGATATCATTGTCGTCGGAGACGGTAAAATAACAATGAGTTCCTTTTCTGTACTGTTTCTTTCAATCTGTGATTGACATTTTTTCGAACTTACTAATAGCTTAACCTTTAATTTGATGTTTAAAAAAGTCTCATAGCTAGCAAAGGATAAACGCTACAAAGGTTTTTGAAAATTCATGTTGTTCAATTTGAAACACATCAACATCAAAATAATTTAAATAAAGCGCAATGTTCTCCAAAGAAATATATACCGTTTTAAATAACCTAAATTGTTTTAGCAGATAACAGTGTATATTAAATAAAACATGTATTTTATGTTTATTCCCGTGAAACTTTCCTTCATGTACTGCAATAATCTAAACATGCCAGGTCACACGGGGTCGTGCTGCTTGGGTTAGATCTTAACACCATAATAGGTCATTTGGGAGGGAAGCCTCAAATGGCACATGCAATCGGCAGCTTAACATATACACAATTAATTAAAGCTATGTCGCCCCCTATCGTTAACATTTGACTTCCTCGGGCCAAAAGCTTACGAATATAATTGAGCACAGCAAGAACTCTAAGAGATGATTTTAATTACAAGGAAATTGGAGAACAATATAAAAGAATATTATTATTACTATATCAGACTAAAAATATTAAAATCTTGACAGAATCTTTTTGTTTCGGTGCCCAGTATGTAGAAGTCAACTTGTATTTCGAATCCATATCTCGAGGTCATGGCCCGTAGTCCTGAAGATGGCGGCGCTGAGCAATGAAAACTAAATAATGTCTTGGAATTTGGAATGGTTCATTCGACAAGATTAAATATGAAAATGCAGTAGACTTAATTAAGTGGATGAAAGTCTCATAATTGAGTTCACCAGAAGAATTTAGGAAAGGACTTTGTAAATTTTCCATGAAATTATGCGAGCAATGAGAACATTTAAGAGTTTGTGAGTTTCAATAGATTTATATCTATAATAACGTAAATAATTTATTGAAACTTTTTCTTAAATTTATTTTTAAAAACGAAAGACATTTTATATTCGATTTTATTGTAAAGAGCCAATTTTTATTCAATGTATTAAAAAACTTCGTAAAAAAAAAGGGAATTGTTATTTAGTAAGTTTGATTTATTTCTCTAATATTTCATACAATTTCAAGATTATTTGGTTACTAAACATTAAAAAAAAAAACATTATGTTTTCTTTTTTGTGTTGTGTTATTTTATGGCAAAGAAAAAAGACTGCTCATTTTTTTCACATTTTTACGATACTGATTCTTTTATTCTTTAATGCACTAAATGAAAAATAGTTAATTATTATAACAAAATTAAGAAATCAACATTTGCAAAAATCACTAGCGTGTTTGATTAAACTAAATTTCACATTTGTCAAATAGTTCAGCGGTTACAGTGACCAGACTTGGGCACTAACGTTACGATTTTATCGCCTGGACAGTTGAGAGTTAATATTTATTCTCAGTCTTACGACAAATCACACACAAATAGTAAAAACATTATGTGTATCTACTATATTACACATGCGTTTGTTCACATGAAAGAGTGTAAAAACTATTGCCGATAGGTGTTAAAAGAGTGGTTGGATTCTAATTTGTTGTCCCTTAATAGCGATAAAATATTATTTTTGCCATTCCCAAAATATGGTTATCCTAAAATTCACTAATCATACTATCATATCGATGGACTCGCACCTAGCGCACAAAATGTGCGAAGTGCAAGATTGGTCATTTAAATGATCCGTTCGATTTGCAGCCAGCGTAGCTAACACAATTGTTCTAAAACAATTGCTTATTGAAAATAATTTTGAGAGTAAGAGAAATATCAGTTGAAACACCTGAGTACCGTATTTTTTTTTCTTGGATGATATTTAAAATGTGATGAACTCACTTTTTAATGTCGCACCAAACACCTGTGTATGCTAGGTCATTGATATGCACCCAATCGTATAAAAGAATAATAGATGAACCGGACAAAATATCTTGGTATTGTAATGGACGAAAATTTGAAGTCAAAACTACGAATTGCTACGTTGGTAAAATTATTTTTTTTAATACAGGTAGATTTTTTTATTAGGCTTAAAAATAATTTATGAGGAAAATAGTTTTTTTTTTCGATGGAAAGGATGCTATATTTTAAATTACATCTTTTATAAATTAAAAAACAACAAAAAAAAAATTATAGCTTAAAAGCCAATAATGTTTACATTGAATTTAAACTTATTAAAGAAAATTAAGAAAGCAATCCATAACACAAGTTTTGAAAAAAAATCCGTATTATATATTTATTTTTTATTTATAATTATAAAAATACGTACATAGTTTTTTTCCAATTTTATTTATGATTTTATTATAAATGTTTTACCAGTGACCGGGTTTTGTCGTGACCAACATCGCCAGACTGGTAAAAAATTTATAAAAACTTACAAATAAAAGTGGATTAAAACTATAAACGTATTTGTATTATTATAATTAAAATGCAGTTCCACCAAGAAAAGTCATTGGAAAAACTCAATTCATTTTTTTTATTGTTAAAAACAAGTCAAAAAGGTTTAAAAAAAAAATTCGATATCTACCGTAAACCAACATATACAGACATATAAACATTCCGCATTCCATTTAATGATACATAGGTTAATTAACGTTCCACTAGATCACACTAATTAAAAAAAAACTTAACCCAATAAAACACATTGCTGATTATAATGGATATAATGAGAACATAATTGATAAAATATTAAATCAAAAACAAAAACGCAAACGCAAACTTACAAACAAATATTTTTATTCTACTCCCACAGTAAATAAAGCAAACCCATCTAAACAATAGAGACGGTTTTTTTAAAATTATTAATGACATTTTGTCTAAACAATTATCTTATTTCCTACCATCAAACATTAAACCTGCATTCTACACAACTAATAACAAAGGAACATTGATAAAAAATCAGAAAGACAAAGTCCATAAATATAATAAATCTGGCATATACAAATTAAATTGTAATGATTACGATTCAATTTTTATTAGAAAAATTAAAATAAACTTTAATATTACAGTAAAAAAACACTCAGGATGCCTTAATAATAATATATTGTCTGAATGCGGAAACCACCTGATATAAAATAATCATGATTTTAATTAAAGACAGTTGATTAAAAGTACTTTATTTTTAAAATTAAATATTAAAATTAGACAACTTGGAATTTTAAGAAAAAAATAATGAATAACCATATTAACGATACCTTTTTTAGTCCACTCCTGTCTAGTTTCAAAAATATGCATCTCAAATTACCACCCCTTTAGGAAAAAATAGACTTGATTGAGTAAAAATGGATAAAATAAAATAGGAAATAATTCATAAGCTACGTAAACCTTGACGAAGAAGCTTGTTTGCCTTGAAACCGGTGGCTGGAAAAAAAAATAGTGGTTAAAAGTAAAATTGTTTTATTTATTTTATCATAATGTATAACCACAAAGTTAGTGCTTCCAATATAAAGTTTAAAAAAACTCAAATTGTTTATTTATTTCGAAGTTTATTGATATCAATATAAAGTACCTATAGACATGGGCATTAGGTAAGGAACACAATATCCTTCATCCTTAAAATGCTCTCCTCGGCTTTTCTGGCATGACTCCATTCTTTTGTTGAAATATTGACATAATTGGGGTCCTTTCTCACCAATATCCATCTATCTCGATTTTCTCGTTCTTTCGGTTTGGAATTATTGCTGGCAAATTGGCGTAGATTTTTGATTTCAAAAAGCCTCAAAGAAAAAAAATCCAGCGGTATCAGATCGCAAAATCTTGGTGGCTACTTGATGCTTCCATTTCGAGAGATAATCCGACCTCTGAGCTTAGATCGCAGTAGAGCCATTGTTTTCGTTCACTGTGTGACAAATGTCACCGTTTTGTTAAAACCACATATCGTTGGCATTCATACAATGAAATTTAGGCATTTCAAAATGTGATTGTTACAATAACGTTCAAAATTCACAGTAATCGCTAAGCCGGTCTTATTTTCGAAAAAAAAAAATAGTTTGATGAATCCGTTAGCTCAAAAACTACACAAAACTGTCACTTTTTGTAGATGCATTGGTTTATCGAAAATCTTTCATAGATTCTCAGCGGCCCGAATACGGCAGTTCTCCTTACTAACGAATCCATCGAGGTGAAAACATATGCCTCAAACAGTGTATAAATAATGTAAATCATCATCATCAAACTACCTTTCCCCACATAATGGTGCATAGGGCACTGCATCGGTACACCGATCGCAGCGTATCTTGATTATTTCTGTTACATGAACGTAAGATGATTAGTCTCAGACTTCAGGTGCCAGTCTAGGGACTATGAAATATTATACTGTAAAAACACCGTTTTAAATAAATATTTTAATTCATTTCACTGCACCACTTGGCCGATATATGAAAAATGTAATTATTAGAGCACAGAAAAAAAATTGTTGAAAAAAGAAAACGTTCACCCTAAAAAAGTTTTTTTTTTTATTTGCCTAATCACTGAAGTTGTTTTTTTTTTAAAATCAGCATTAATTTCTTGTTCCTCCAGCATCCATTTACTATGAACGGCGCTCTATTATTAATTTTCCATGTCTCTTGATACTATTTTTCAAATACAACGTTCCAAAATTAGACTGTCAAAAAATGACACACAATTTGAATTTTACTCGTACACCACCTATTGATACATCCTAAGTATTTTATTTAATTTAATTATTTTTAAATTTTATTTTATTTAGGAAATCAATAGTTCTACATACATATTTATAGTAAACAAACAGATATAGTGTATAAACTCAGAACTAATAACAGATTTCTACAAAATATACAAAGTTAGTAAAGAAAATATACAAATACATGTAAGTTTATACATTTAAAAATGTTATTTTCATGTACTCGTAAATATTTTTTAATAATCAAATATTTTTTAATATTTTTTTAAGAACAGTAAGTTATTGTAAATTTTCTGGGATTAGGAAAAGAATGATTGAAGAGAGGATAAGGAGGGGAAGAGAGATTTACACATTTATTATTATAATGTCTACTAAGTTACATAACGCATTTTTAATGTAAATTTTAAATCTGACAGAGTGATGTTTGTGTAATCTATATATTTAAATTTTGTATTATACACTTAAAAAGTCTTACGAAAAAAGCATTTCTATCATATGATGTTTTAAATAATAAAATAAATTAAAAATTAAACAATTTTATAAATTGAGAAAATATAACACTAAAAAATTCAAATAAAAACACAAAATTTATAAACACAGGCACATATTAAACATAAATCCTTATTCTCAAAATACAGTTAATGTAATTTATGTCAAGAAGCTCTTCTTTAATTTATCCTTAAATTTTCTGTAATTTTTTTTTTGACGTAGTCAAGCTTAGATATATTTGGGAATCTTTAAAAATGATTAATAGTATAAAACAATAAATAAGTAAATACATTTTTGAATAAACTCTCTCTTTCTTAAGACAAACGTCCTGCTAGATTCGACAGGTAAAAACATATTATGATTATTATTATCATTATTCGTTATTGGCAGGCAGCCTTTGCTGATGCGCCTATATCTCGTGTACTGCTATTTGTATACCTTCTTCTCCCTTCCAAAAAGCATCCAAACGGTTTGTGAACTAGTTGACTAAAATGGATTGGACTACTAGGCTTAACATTTTATTCCAGTCTGAAACTACCCTGCTAGAAAGGAAGTTTTAATAATAACATCTACTTTATACTTTTTTTTATTCAAATTAAAGTATCTGTTTTATCATTATTTTATCCATTCCTTCGGCAAAACCAAACTATCCTTGTAACCCTTAATTATATAGGTCACAGATTAGCACTCTCCGTGTAACCCTGTAATACATTTATTTCCCACACATTCGTCTAAGAGAACGCGTTACGACCGCGTTCATTCTGCTTTCATCCCTTTTCTGCCAGTTTCGTTCCATGTTTCACTTCCCTACATATGAAGTTGAGACTAAAACTCCGCTGTGCACTACCAATCTAGTTCTTATTGATTTATTTTTATAAGCAATTAATCATTAAATCCAATATATCATCGTGTAAACCTACTTATTTTTTAATCAATTGTATTCTTAAAGATAAAATTCGGAATCCAACAAATATAAGCATGATACTGGTAAAAGCTTTATTAAAAAACGGTATATAATACATTTACTTACTGAATCAAAATTGATGTTAACAAACAATTAATACTATTCACGTAAGTATATAAAAGTAGGTTCTCATAAATGCTATATTTGAAAATACAAAATTTATTTCATTTCTATGTACAACGTTTTTCGTATTTTATCTTTCTCAATTTAAATGATAAATTTTAGGTGTGTAAATTGTTCTGAAAACAGTTGCGGTAGCAGCGTTGTGCTGAAATTTTCAGATTTCCCACTTTTGTGATTTTAAATCAATTAAAAAATACAACGGTCGGGCATGCAAACTGGCAATTTTCTCAATTAGCGCAATTAATTATTAGGCTGCCACTTTTGGGGAGGGGGTAGAAGTGGGAGAAAGGAGAGAAGAGGGGGGTGGCCGACAATCCAAATTGTTTCAGCTGAAAACTTTTTCATTACAAACAGTTGAAATCTCTACCGAATGGAAACCATAATACTGACAGTATTTTTTGTAGTGTGGCAGTGACTTTAGTTTTTCATTAATTTATTTGAACAGAGTCAAAAGTTTTTAAAACTTATAAAATAACTCTACGGTAATCGTATATTCTTTTACGGTAAAAGTGAATTAAAACTCAAGAAATATTCCACAAATATCAACTTGTGACACTTAAACAATTATACGCTTAAATACCAGCTCCATAAATGTTTAGTTTTTTTACGTTTTATTTTTCGTATGTTTTATAAATAACGAGATTAACCCGGCAATCCTTTACAATTGCCAAATTTGAGTTTACATAGTCGTACATAAAATAAATAAACACAATCAAAAGTTTGATATGTATTATTGTGTTTGGTTCAAATTAGATATACATTATCATTTTTGTGCTTTGATTCACATAAATTATGAGGATATGCGGTGACAGGGAAATTTGTTAAATAGGTATTTAAACATAGTTTTTCTGTCACTATCTCGCTAATGCTGTGCGAAAGAGACAACTGCATGTTGGACCTTAAATAAACATAATAGACGTTTCGAACCGATTTTGTTTTTTTTTACATAGTATCAGATATTAAATTTCTGTTTCGCCACGTATTTCGATTTTCAAAAATACGTTATTATTTGCTTTTTGGTAGATTTTTTCTATTTATATGCTAACATTTTGGCACTTGTATTTGCAAAATTCAATTTTTTTATTCACTATAAAATCATTTTTAATTTTCCAAGACTGAAACCGATTTGTTTCAAATGATTTTTGGACATTTGTTTGTGATTGCAAATAATATGCGGTGGATGAAATTCAAATTGGTTACATAATGAGTTTCCGAATCAAAATGGCCGAGTCAAAGGGCGAGCAGAACGTGTTTGGGGAATAATCAGGGTCGCTGGATATAATCTAACCTTCGGAAAATTACTCCACATTTAAGGATTTTGGCATCTTGCTGTGTTAACCCACAGAATGTCAATGACGATGAAAGTAGTTACGAGAAGTCTATTTGTACTAAGAGCTCGTAAGCCGTAGATGCAAAATAATTATAAAGACTTTTTCATTTACTTGGGTGAACATATTTCCCAACAGAAATAAATAAAATAAATAAATCAATTCAATTCATCATGGAACTGGAGGAAAAAAAAATATTCTCTTGATTTAAAAATTAGAATTAAAAACAATAAATTAGAATTTTCAATCTAAAGAAAACCTACATACAGCGTTTACCTCATGCATATTACATCTGAACACCATATTTGTCATACACTCGCTTTATTTCATGGTTTTATTCATACACTTTTACATGTACCTTTAAATAATCATAATTTTAATATTGAATTAAATGCAGAAATATCATAAGCAACCAATAATGGATATGAGTGTGATCTTATTAATCAATTAATTAAGAAAAAACAGAAAAAAAACTAGTTGCATCACAACTCAGTCGTGAAATTATTTTAAAATATTCAAAAACGCGAAAAAATAGGCATAGCTATCATATCTTGAAGATAATAGTAATTTATATAGTAATATAACCAACAGAGATGAGTGTTCTATTGCATTCAATAATACTTTAAATACGGAGCAATGGTTTTTTATTAATAAAGATAAATAGGATACTAACTCAGACTCGTAAATATTATGCTGCGAATCATGTGAGCCGAGTACGTGGGCCAAACGGGAAGGTCGTTCAAAACTAGGATTAACGAACACTTTCAGAGTACTTCCAGAGAAAAAAACTTTTTTATTATGTTTTTGATAAATATACTAATGATAAATTCCTTTACTCATGCAGGAAAGGTAAAAAATTTGATTAACTTGAATTTTTTTTAATAAGCCGCAAAAAGAATTGCAATGATAAAATAATATTAAGTGATCAGGTAACACACGTTCATTTCCTATTATTGTATCCATTCAAATACAAACATTGACACTATTCGATAAGAAATAACTGCGGGGAATTTTGCTTTGAAATTTGCTAAGAAATAAGAGCAATAAATCATATGCCAAATAATAGTACGTACTAAATTAAATAATACAAAAATACATAATGGAAAAACATATAAATAGCAAACATTAAACCTACTTGTAGCTTAGGCGTTAGGCCTCTTAGGCTAAAACCGAAAAATAGTTGATTAAACATTTACCTGCGGAATGAAACTTGAAATGATTTCATTATTTTCTACGAAAGAGTTCATTTTCATGAATGCGAAGCAAAATAATTAAAGCGAGATTTCCACAAGGCATTTAATTATTTAGCTTTGCCTATACAAAGAGTTGTAGAGACTTAATTAGTAAGAAAGCGAAGAGCAAATCTTGTAAGATAACATGATAATACCGTGTTATGTTTTTATCGGTGGGACCTTGATAGGCTATTTATGTAACCAAAACTCAAGATAACTTCGGCAAAGGGGATTACTCGCATCGAAGAGTCCTTCTTAAATTACAAAGCAATCGGTATTAAACCCTCGGGCTTAGGTTCAAGATCCTGAGGGTAGGACGAGCTTCAGTTAGGGTTAGGAATAGTGGAGTTTCATTTAGTTAGGGGTACGTTGATCCTGTATCAGGCAAAGGAAACCGTTTGCTATGTAAAGCCTTCATTAAAACGTCAAGCATTATGTACCGTATGCATAACTACATACATTATAACAAAGGTAAACAATCAAGGTGATATGATAGGAATACCCACACATCACACTACGTTTTCCAAAATGTAATATTTTTTGTAATTATTTATGAATATGTTGTATGCAATATCAAAGGATTTTCCTTATGAAAAATATCATGTTCATATTGACTCATATTTCAAATGTTTTTTTTCTTGTGTGGAATATTGAAGTCTTAATTTTAAACAGATTGATAAATGAATTTTTATTTTACCCCAAGTAGCCATGTTTAGAAAAAAACATTCAAAGTTTTTATTCACTTAATATGTGAAAAGAAGATTTAATGCAGAACCTCTAATTCTATAGTGGTATAATTTTCTGACTAATGTATGATGCTGAACACAGTCAAATGGATTGGACAAATCACAAAATATGCTAATGGCATCGTGTGATTCTTCCCAGGTATCGAAAAAATGTTTAATTAGCGCAATACCAGCATCGGTTGTTGATTGACTCTGTGTTTAGCCAAATTATCTACTACAATAAGACTTTTGCCGAACAAAAAAAAATTCTACCTCATCTCTGTAGGAATATTGATAAAAAAAAAAAAAAAAAATGCAAAGAAAAGGTTTATATTGTAACACATAGGTGTCCTAGCCTTCCTTACGCATGTAGATG
Source organism: Micrasema longulum (assembly GCF_059751315.1). Classification (NCBI taxonomy): domain Eukaryota; kingdom Metazoa; phylum Arthropoda; class Insecta; order Trichoptera; family Brachycentridae; genus Micrasema; species Micrasema longulum. Next base: position 35,061 of record NW_028280380.1, read on the forward strand.
CTCATGGTATGGACTGCTAGCTGGGGAATTATTTACCATATAAAGTCATTCATCCATAAAATAACCCACAAATACCATATAGATCCCAGACAATTGAAAGGCTGCCTATTAGCGTACTATACAAGAAATTTTATTTCGGGAAATCCCAGAAAAGGGGACTTTACGTAAATAAATATAATACAAAGTTTGTGAGACAGGAAGGTAAAATAAAACACAATGCTAATAGCTGATCCTTGCCCCAGTGTTCACTGTCTAGCTCAACCAAAAGCAAATAAGACCCCAAAAAGAGAGAAGTTGCCTAGGAGTAGAAAAAGAAATAGCGGAATGACTAAAATAACATTTCAACAAAAAACATGAAAAGATGACAAAATTGATCAATTATATGAATAGCATGGGCCTTGGAAACATGAAATTATTTTTTTTTTAAATGTAAATTCTGTTTATAATTGTAATGTAAAAATATCTAAAAACCTGATAAAAAATTCTAGAAAAACATTTTATTTCATATCGTATAAATTTGAGTTGCAGATCTTTAAAATCCAATATTAACTATAATAAGTGATTTGAGGAGATAAAAGAAATCAATTGATAGAGACGTTCATAAAACATAGGATAAAGTAAATATTTTTTTTTGATACAAAGGAAGAATTTGCGTCAAATACATATTAGTGAACAGCGGTTTATGTAATACAGAAATATGGAGTTTAATATTTTCAAATCGTATAATAAATATTGTTTAGACCAAATAAGAAATTAATATTCGAATTTACTAGCAAAACATCAAGATAAGGTTAAAACATACATAAATGTAAATTAATATGTTGCTTATAAAATATTATTCTTATACAAAAAAGGATTTATATTTTGTCTATAAAAAAAAAATAAAAGGAAAATTTCATCAAGAATTTATTTAAATAAAATCTCAAGAATCAATTATAAATCCAGTGAATTATTAAATTATTGAAATTTACCAAATAATACTGTATTGCATAAATGTAAATGTGAAAAAAAATATTAAACCAAACCAGAATTTTATTTCTTACTAAATATTCCCATAATGTGGGTATTTTATGAATTAAACTCATACAAAACATTTGTATAAAATAATTTATTTCTAAAATTAAGTTATAATATTCAATCCTTCAGATGTGATGATAATATTGCTTGCGAAGCTGGAGAATTGACACAAAGATCCCGCATATGAATCGAGTTAAATTTGATTTCTTCCACGTTTCCTAGATAGCTTATGTATTGACTTCAAAAATGTTGAGAATATCGAGCGGAGCCGGTCATCATGTGAATTTTGTCTAGATATCGCTTCTTGGGGAATATGTGATACCATCGCACAATGAAATTTGACTAGAGAAGGTTGAGGGTTTTGTGGTTGAAATTTTGCCCATTGTACGGCGATAATTGCCTCCTGGCATCTCGCTGAGTAAATTTATATGGCATCTTCGGAATATAATGTATATACAAGAATAAAAGGATAAAAAATATAAGATAAAAGGTTATGGAAAGGTGATCATTTGGGATTAGGTAATCATGTGGTCATGTGGGGGCGCCAAGTTTTTACGCCCCACTGGTTGGTTTGGGACTAATATATCTCCTTGATTTGAGTTTAACCACGCTCTGTCAAATATTAGGAATCACATGGTTCAGTATTTTTGATTACGTTACGTTGTTTAACCTGAGCTCGGAAATATCAGATCCGGCAACATTGCAAGTGCGCGCGGCAAAATAACGGGGCTATCTGACATACAGTACCTATTTATATCAATTAATTAATTACAATATGATATTGCGTACTATTCCTTTTATCAACGGGATAAAAGTGGCCATAAAAATGCACAAATGTACTCAAACTTGTCCAGTATGGCAGTTTTGGTTTCTAAGAATATAGAGGCTTTATTAGTGGCACAGATTGGTTTCGAAAGCTTATATTAAACTCATATACAAGGTTAGTCTAGTAGAAGCCGGACGAAGACAACATTTATTGATTTGGCGTTTATTTTGTAGAACTTCATATTGATACTTTTAATATAAAAATCAAACACGGATTTGAGTCTATTGAACACTTTCTTTTATTTTTACAATATAAAAAAAAATCTCACATTTTCAAACGAATGTGAAGATAAAATAAAATTTACTTAATTACCTAGAATTATGTGTATACGTTCAATCCATTTAATCTTCACATTCTTTTGAAAATGCCCTAACAAGGCAAAACAATTGTCACATAAAGTTTTGTTTTTATATTGTAAAAATAAAATAAAGTGTTCAGTTGACTCAAATCAGTGTTTGATTTTCATACTAAAAGTGTTGATATTTCATTTGGACGGAATGAAACTTTACAACTTATATATAAAAACTAAGAATTATTTAATTTTTTTAGCTTCAACAGAAAATTAAATTTATTTTACAATGTTACTCTCATTTTCATAAACAATGTTTTAATTCAACTGAAAGAATTACATAATTATTAGAATATAATGTTCATGTAAAATATTTTCCCATAATAGTAATATTTTAATAGGTTACAAGAATCCGAATGTAATTTTAACTTCATATCAAACATCATATGGTACGAGTATTTGTGTTAATTTGCAATACGTTTAGCAAAAAATATTATTAAATTCAACCATCATGAATGAAACGGATTTAAAAAAAGTTTTTTTTAAGGAATATTTCACAATAACGTTTTTCGTAGCCCTTGGACTAGTTACCTGAAGCGTAAGACTGATCATCTTACCTTCGTATAACAAAAATGATCAAGATACGCTGCGGTTGGTGTACCAATGCAGTGCCTTATTCACAATCAGGTTCGGAAAGGGAATGATGATGATGATGATGAAAAGTGTAGCTTAATAGCAATATTTTTTAGTTATATATATATATATGCGCATCACTTACGTACTATTTACATATTTTTGCGTTTTACTCTAACGTATTTAACCGCTTCAAAGTATTTTAATGGTGTATTAATCAATCACTAATTATTTTACTAAACCGAGAAGTCATTGCGATATTTGTTTGATGTTAACGATGATGAGATTTCTGGCTGTAATTGGTGTTTTTGTCTTCCCGTTTTGAAAATGAGGCGTGATGAAAAGAACTGGTGAAGAAAAATGCTAATGGCCCCGTAATCTTATTAAGTGACCACATTTTTCTTGTCAAGAAGCAATGTAGGGCGTACGGAATAACAAAGTACGAGGAACAAACAGCCTGTTTCGCTCCAGCAAGACAGCATTCCGGATAACGTATTGTCTAGTAATGAAGTATTTGTTAACATCCGCGGAGATAAATCTGCCTCTCACCTAATTCATTACAAGTGAAATAATGGAATTTATTTCAGGCTGCCGAATGGTCTGATCTTATTTTGTTGATTTAGATATTGTTGGGAGCACTTAGTCATAGTAAGCGCTGAATTTGCTCATTTCAATCTAGAATGTTTGTTTTATAACAAGAATTCATTCGATAGCAAGAAACATTGGGAAGTATTTATCAAGCACTTTATCCAACTCATATCATATCCCAAGTATATAAATCAAATTAAACATGTTTTTGTAGTGTGACGCTCGAAATCGGTTGTTTGTTGAAAAAAGTTTTCTTTGAATCACGTGAGCGTTATTTTGAAACATATTTTAAATCGGTTACTTTTTTGCTTCAGAGATGGCTCGGTCAACCCAAACCTGGAAGGCTGGATGTAACTTTCTTAAGAGATTATCGAAATAGTCAAATGTTTTAATGGAGACGGAGAACCTGGTAGAGAAGGAAATATGGAAGTCCAGGCAAATAGCTTTAAATGCAAAGCGAATCGTCAATAATGCTTTCACTTTGTATTTACTTAATCCATGTCCACGAAACCTTTGTCTGCAACCAACTCCTGTGTGTCATCCCAAGGCAGGTCCGCATCTGAACTGAACTGTCAGCCGAAAACGTCCAGGACTCTGAAAACCTAATACCTTGTAAAGTAGGCAAGGGAGGTTAAGGCTATAAGGACCATCCGTAAGATATGGTTCGGCCAGCTGTATCGCTTTCCCTCCATGGCGGTTGTCAGCGGAGCTTGCTGCATCCGTAGCCTCATGTCTACATTCCTTTCCAAGTCAAACCACCGCACATTCAGTATTATTTAATTTCACTTTTACTTTATAGTAAATAAACGTATAAAAAAATCATACAGTCTTGGTTATTTTGAGCTGCATAAAACATATAATAATTTCTTTATACCATTACTTATCATTCTTAATAAAATTCGCATTAATGTTTTCATAAGACTGAGTTATTTGAAATTATTTTTATTTTAATTAAAATTCTTAAATATTTCACTCATACACAAGTACGTTTTGATAATAATAATATTTTATATACGAGGATTGATTGATATTCTCCACCCGAAATCTGTTTCGAGTTGATCAACGGGTTAGTTAGAACAGGCCGCTGACCACTGCAAAATTATGTTCGGTGCTAAAAAGGATGCATCTGTTACGAATTTTTTATATTTAAATGTCTCCTACTCAAATCCACAAAAAGTTGTTGATCACCTTGAGAGATTCTGCAGTGGCATATGAAATAGTAAAAAAGCATTTAGAGAGGGGCAGAACTCGATATGTAGATGAGCATGTAGGGGGACCTCCTGTTACCGCAGTGACCGACAAAAACGTCAAAAAATATGAATTAATAGTGTTGATAGATAATAAGATAACCAACAGGAAGATTAAAAAAGAAGTAAGCGTGTCTCATTAAACCATCAAATACATAACAAAGGAAGTTTTGGAGTTTAAAAAAAAATCGGCAATGTAGGATTCTCGAAAATATATACAAAAGAAGATTCGTCTTGCCACTAGAGTTTTTTGCTATCTAACAGCAAAACAAATAGAATTTTCTCAATTTTTATGTAACCATGGACAAATCATGGGTCTACCACTCTGACCCATATACCAAATGCCAAAGCATGCAGTAGGAAAAAAGGAAATATTTCCACTGCCCTGCAAGTTTAAGCTAAATTTTGATATTTTTTTTCTTCCCATTATTAATTAAATTAGAACTTATTATTTTCTGGGCATATTATATATACCTACACATAGAGTTAAGAATAGTTCAGAAGAAGGCGACTAAAGTACTCTTAAATACGTTTTACGTTTTGACCCATTAGTTTCTTTGTAGACGTCGCTCAGTACGCAACTCCCGATTTGAATTGAACCATGCCGTGTTGTGTCGTTTCAAAGTGTAGAAATGCTGCTGGGATAAAAAAAAACAAAAAGGATGGGATCATATTTCATGTATAAGCAGCAAATGCATTACTTGAAAAATTAATTAGTTTTCTATCTGTCAGGTTGTCGAAGAAAACGAAATAAACATTTTGTTAGTGTTGCCGGGGTCGAACGATTAACAAACAACTAATTAAAATTCAACATGTAAAATGCTTAGGACAAACAAAAGACCGACGATTGACAAGACAAATTTATATAAATGATTTAATTAACAAAATAGAATCATCAACAAGTCTTTTTTTTAAACCAAAAACATTGTTCCAAAAATTAAAAAAATATAATGTTTGAAGCCTACATAAAATCTAACATATATTATTTGGAAAAACTATGGAGAAAAGGGAATCAAAATGACAAACAGACTACAACGATAGCAAAATAATATATTAAAGTTAGTACCTATATGACCTAAAGAACTGTTTACAAAAAAAAATATTAAAATTAACTTTTCAACTAGAATCATTAGATGAACAAATAAAATTTGAAAAAAAGTAATAAACAAGAACACAATACGTGAATATTAGAACAACATCATTAACAACATTCTAAAACGAAACAAAAACACGAGATTTATAAACCAAGGACTTGAATTAAACAATAAACTCCCAGAAAAAAACTAAACAAAAGATTCAGACAACCGTTAGAAAAGATGTTAAAAATAATGTCATCAACAATAGAGTACAAATTTAAAAAATAATTATTATTTTGTTAAATCAATATAATAATCCGTTAGGGTTCATAAATTAATAAAAAAATAAACAGAAACTAGAAAATGCGTATTGATAGTAAAGTTCATCATTTCGTATGCTGTGAAAGCTCGGGCTAATACTGTTTGTATCAAATGGCTACTTTTAAGGTCAATTATAGAAAAAAACGGTCCAAATCCGTGATTTTGTAATCAAAGAGATGTGTGATATAGAAGATATCGTGCTATAGAGTAGATACATACGAATGTACTGGAGGGATCATGTAGGCAGGATCAAGCAGTGACAGACTTGCGTATGCTGCAGCTAATAAAATCCCACCTAGACAACGTCCGCCTAATAATTAGTTTTCTGTAACACAGATATAAGGATTCATTAAAAGATGAAAGCTAAGTAGAACAGCAATATTTATGTCATACTGCTGTACAGTACTTAAAAGGTGAAAAATATTATTTTTATTGTATGTACATCTTTGAATCATTAGTTTTCATACCTAGTACTTAAATATGTAAGTTGGAATTTCTTGCTATTCTATTTTTGTGACGATGTAAACTTGGAAAATTGTTGGCACTAAACTTGGCGACGAGGTTCAGTGCATATTGTGGACGTGTACAATAATATCCACAAAAAGCTTACGACCACCCATTTTGATCAAATCGAAGTATTAGCGATAGTACGTACGAACGTTCTTATGATTTTACTTTTTTTTGATAATAAATAATCAGAAAATGATGAGAACACAACAATAATATATTTTTTGTATCGTCTTCGTTTCGCGTTGCGGCGGCAGCGCAACGCTCTCTTAAGGTCAAAAAGTGAGGGTCACTGCGCGTCAGCGGCGCTGCACGTCAAAGCTTTCTAATAAGTGCTGCGCAGTGGCGATTTAGTTCGGTTTGAACGTTATTACTCATTCTCGATCCGGAATATGCTTTTTTTCTAAGAAGCAACAACCCGTCTTTATTTAAATTTAAAAAAACCATTTCAAGACGGAATTCCATTTGATTCTTTACAAAACAAATGTGTACATCTGGAAAGCATGTTTTTAAGAGTTGAAATTAAGAAAAAAGAGTAAATGCGGACAGTAAAATAAAAATGAACGACGATAAATAGAAAAATCAAAAACTCAAAACGACTCATGACAAAAGAACATATTTATTTATTATACGGTACAAGTGCCTTTGCCAATATAAAATATAACATTATAATGAGTTCTTTAAATCAAGTTATAAAAATGAGAATACATCCAAACCTCATTTTACTCGGGAGAAGCGTTCCACACACGTTGGATACATTCCACACATTACCGTGTAGAAATATGTACTAAAAAAAAATCAACGATCCATAGGTTTTCTAACATAAAAACCATTTCGGGATTTTAAAAAAAGTAATTGATCACCAATTATTTAACCTCAATGAGGAACTTCAGCCCTGCGGAAAATTAGATACAAAAATGTTTTCTTGCGCGGGGTAAAAATGAGAGCATGACATTGTGGCGCAAAGTTTCTTGAAAATGTTCGGAAAAAATATTTTAATAAAAACGCACTACTTTGAATAACGTCACTGGTTCATGTGAATCAACCTATAATCTGAGAGCTATGGAAGATTTCCGGTCTGCTCGTCGCTTCTGGACCAATGGGAAGAACTGAATGAGAATAAGCGGAAATGAATCTCTGACGTTCCACGCGGAGTTATTTCAGTAATACAAAACTTGAAAAAATCGTAGTGCTAATAATACGATATATAAAAATTAAAAAAAAAAATTGCCTTAGTTTAATAGTCTATTAGCAAATAAAATAATTTAAAAAAAACCACTGAACTTCCTCTTTATAAAACTATATATATCATCATCGTTCTATGTCCCCTCCCTTGTTAGAACATACGGTGTCTACAAAGTGCCTTCGGGCATTTATGTCGGCTGCCAGTTCAAGTGCGTTCTCCCAAGTCAGGTTTGGGTCCCGTTATTCTGACATAAACTGCCGACAAACAGCCAGCAGCGGACGTTCAAGACGTCTAGAACCTGATGCCTTGTAAAGCAGGCAAGCGTGGTTACGGCTCTCAGGAGGCATCCGCAGTATGTGGCCCAGCCAACCGTGTCGCTTCCGCTCGGTGACAGTTGTCACCGAAGTTTGCTGCATTTGGTTTATTATTACTTCATACAAAGTCAAACCACCGCACACTTAAGATTTTTCTGAAATTCTCAAAACTCAGTATTTTGCTGTTTTGGGCCTAGTGAGATGCCGCGATTCGCATCCCTAGAGAAGAATCGGTGTTTTGCAGGTGTCATTTAGATTTCACAAAGTAAATATCCGACCTGCAGACAGCCTTCATACTGTTAAATGTAGCGCCTGCTGTTCCTAGCCTCACTTCCAGTTCTTTTTTAAAGCTGCCATTTTCTGTAACATATAATTCGAGGTATTTGAAAATCTTGACCCTTTCGATCACTTGGTTTAATAGTCAGGGAATTTTTAGCATAAATGCACAAAGTGTTACACAGTACATGGGTTTTTGCAGTATTGATTTTTAAACCCATGCATGTCTAGTACCTATTTAAGTTATCTACATTAGCCTAAAGATTTTTGACTTAATTTTCAATTATAACCACATCATCGGCATACTCTAGGTCGCAAAGTTTTTGGGCGGAGGAGATGGATATTCCTCAATCTAGTTGAATTGACTTACTTAGGATGAAGTCTATTAAGATTACAAAAAAAAACGATTCAAAGACTAAACTTTGACAAACACAAACATTATTAAACGACAAAAAATAATCCGAGAAACAAATATTATTAACCATTACTTTTCCAAATTTTTTTTGAGTTTGTCCAAATTTTTTTGACTAACTCAGAATATTAAAATTAAACCAACTGGTCAGAGCTGAAGTATGAAAATTGTTTCCTGGCGTTGCCTAGTATGTGAGATAATTCAATCAGATTAATTTTCTTTTTTTTTATTTCTATTTTGTACCGTGTTATTTCGAAAGCGGGTAAAAAGAGGATATGTTGTAGGTATGCATGAAAATAAATGGAAAAAGAATGTCGGAATATAGCGCTCCGTTATCTCTGCTTACTTTTACAAGAAAATGGAATGATAACGATAGAAGCAGTCGAAACATTATTTTTGTAGAAAACTACAAATTCCCCGATGCTAAGGCTCCTACATGCTGGATATTCTCAGTTGGAAGCGAACTGTCCGCCGCGCTGCGCCGTATGGTCAACATAAAAGTTTACAACCACACATTAGGGTCATGTTGATAATGTTAGTGTGGGTGGCGGGATCTGGAACTTTCTATTGCTGAATCCAGTTTGGGTTAAGGAAAACAAGACGACAGTTGGAAACTTAAAACGTTTGGAAATTCCCTTATGGAATCATTTTTTCTTTATTTTTCTCATTCAATTGTTTGAGTTAAAAATCAAACTCATAGGTTTTGTTAAGTAATTTGTCATACGAATTGCATAAACTGATATATTTTACAGACATTTTAACAGAAATAACCTTTAAATAAAGGAAAAATGGATGTCTAGGCATTTTAAAACTCTAAACCTGTCGCTTCATATTTAAGTTATTCATTTACACACCGTATTAGTCATTTTCTCTACATTCGAACGTCTTTGTATTGTTTAATTTCCCATCTGTTGGTTTATTGAAAAAAAAAAAAAGAAATATTTGAAGGTATTAAAATATTAGTAATTATAGTATTTTAAAATATTTTATTTTAATTCTGTCTCCGCAAATATGTGGTTTCATAATGTTAATGTTTAAAGCCGTTCTTCGATTCTGTTTAAATGTCTAAAAATCTCTATACGTTAAATCCAGAAGGTTGTTGTTTACAAGAACTTTCCTCTAAGAAACGTGTCCAAATATTTGTTATTATATACGGACTGGATACAAATCTACGAAAATGAAACATTGAATTGGGTTGTGGTCCAGTGGCTAGTGTTGCAAAATCAAAGATCAAAGGTCCGAGGTTCAACCCCACTCTACCCCAACTTGATTTCCATTTTCTAATAGTGAGTTATTTACAACTCGTTGAAAATGGAAACTAAAATATAAATATTATTGTACATTATACGAACGCTTTTATTATTTTTTATTTAAGAAAAATTAAAAATAATAATACAAATTAATATATTATTGTTAATTAATGTAATTAATGCTTGAGGCAAGATGATATGCCAATGGAAGCTGTTAGTGTGGGGTGAAAGCACGAGGCCCGAAACCAATTTATTTAGAAAATACGCAGCAGCACGAATATTATGGGAGAGATGGTTGTGTTACTTGCAGGCGACAAACTTTACCAGTGACACAGAGACACCTAGAGATGAAATTAAAGTCTGTCTTAAGTCGTCGAGCATATGTGTAAATGTAAGGAAATTCAGCTTGACGACAAATATGAAAAAGCACATTTAAAACGACGTAGGTACAGTTCATTTTACTGATACTCTGTTAAAAATAGGAGATGGGTGGTTGGAAAGAGATGCCGAGGGCATTGTGTCATTATCGGAGGATTTTCGTGATTTGGTGCAAAATGGCGCGAATTTAGTTGCCAGAATTTACCCGAATCTACTTTTGGATATAAATTTATAGATAAATGTAAATCGGTGGTTATGTCGAAGAGCAATTCATGCATCAAGATATGATACTGTCAACAATATTAATGCAGGTGGTTCGAAATATGTTCATGTAAAAATCACGGAATATTTGTCAGTAGACACAGTCATTGACACAGAAAAGAGGACTTCATAGAAGAGTCTCTGAATTCATTTGAGTACTCCAATTAAAATAAAGCGTTTTGGTATTTTGATAAAAGTATTTATTTATATTTGATAATAAGCAACATTTAAATGCACCAAAATTAAATAATGACACGAGGCTTTGGGTCACCCATGTCGGATTGAATATAATCAGAGCAACTTTTCTGTCAGGGACAGGAAAAGGCAAGAATTTATTATACATTAAATTCCAATAAGCCACAGACCTCCCGTTCCAATCCAAAAGGTTACAATTTCCTTTTTAGCTCGATTTTGCTTTGACTATAAACAAAGTTCAATGGCAAACTTAACATGTAGCGGGGGTGCACTTGAAGAAACATGCTTCTCGCATGGCCAGTTTTATGTAGCATGTTCGCGTGTGTCTAATGCTGAATATCTCCATGTCCTAGCGCCGCATGTAAAGAATTTCAACATTGTTTATTAAAGTTTTTTTTAAAATAGGCTAGTCGTTTGTTTAGCTTCTGAAATCGGTGTAAGTTTATTGATACAAACAATAATTACTCACCAATTTTAAAAAATCACAATTAATCTAACAACACCAATCATAAAGGTCATCTAAAAAAGTGACTCATCATATCAACCTTGAATCCAGACTAATAGAAAATTATTTAGCAAAAATTAAACACCTAGCTTAAACTCTCAACAACCTATGAACGTCCTAGTACCAAACACCTTTCACCGCTTTCACCTATACCAAATCTGAAGCCTCCGCAATCCACGTTCTTAATTACGTAATCTGCAGCGTCCTTAATCCACGTCGCAGTTACATTAATTAATTCAACATCATTCATAGTAGCTATTTTTTAATAGAGCTCAGGTCTATTGCAATATCTCTGTTCCAGCTTACCATCCTGTTCAGTCGAACTAAAAAGTTCAACTGACTATCTAGTCTCTTTATTAAAAAATATTTCGTTATTTCTTCTAAAAAACACCACCTTCTAAAAAACACAAACTGTAAACATGACCCGAGCAAAGCTGCAGGAAAAGCTATCTATATTATTAAAAAACTTAAGTAATGGCTTGAGTCGTGAAAATGTATTTGTCTATTGGTTCATGTTTTCTTCACGTCGTCAAGAAGCAACTGATCAACGAGATTTCGCATAATAATAACTGGAGAAATGAGAAGTGTCAGAAACTTTTTTTATACTGAAAAAAAATGTTTTTCTGGGAAAATTCTTAGTAGAAGAATTAATTAATATTGAACAGAATAACATTTTTACGTCGCCATAGACTTACGAACGTCCGTTTATATAGGCTTTATATACAGGCTACTTTTGATTTTATTTTATTTTATTTAATTTTATTAGGGAAATCAACAGTTCTACATACATATTATTAGTAAACAAACAGATATAGTGTATAAAAAATCCCGAAAAAATATCGTTTCACCTGGAAAATTCTTATTACTAAGCGACAACACTAATTAATGCGCTTCCTCCCTAATTCTCCCTAACCATGCGAGCGAAGCCTCGTGTAAAAGCTAGTAAATAATAAATGCGTTAGAGGAAATTGTGGAATGGACGCCGGATATTGGTTCAAAATCAAACTGGCAATGTCCATAGGGAATTTAAAAAAAAGAAAAATGACACATATGGCATGAAGAGTATTATTACCGAATTAGCAATCGACAAATACGATTTTTAATACACTTCTTTTTTGGTAAAATATATATTATTTGTTTAAAAAATATTATGTAATCCATGTCACTGATACCAAAAAAATCTTTTGACGTTAACCTTTGTGTCCTAAAATTGTCGGCCATCTGTTTTTCAAACAATTTGTACACTTTTTATATTCCTTCCATAAGAATGTCCCCAGGCAGAGATTCCGTATTATATGGATTCGGCCAAAGACAAATATATCAATCTTAGTGTGGAGGGAGGAACTCACCATTTTTCTTTATATAATTGATAAAATAACTGCCTTTTTACAGTAATGGGCTACAAGTATTTTAACACGTTAAACCTAAAATAAAAACGTCTGCCAGTTGCACTGGGTGTAAGAAGACATTGACCGGGTAGATAATGACTAAACCTTATAATATAATTAGATTTTTTTCTTTGGCACAATATTTTATATGTTGTTATTTAAATTATTTTACTCTTTGTTATTTTTTATTTTTTTTGTATTTTTTTATTCATAATTTTGTTTCAATTTAGTATTCATATATATTGTATCTTTAGGATGAAAACGACTCAACTCAAAAAATCTACTCTTTAGGAAATTGCAAAAGAAGAATGTAAATTGTGACACCTTCGTATTATTTCGCCAGTTGTTTATTATTTTTAGAAGTAAGCACCAAATTTTGAATTTAAAATTATACCAAAAACTTTGCGCTATGAATCTGTAAAAAAACGTAATAAGAATAAATAATTATACGTTTAAACAAAACATTTATTTAATGAGTTATTATTAGATTTTTAAAAAAAACAGAGTCGAAAACGAAGTCTTTTTATAATCTAAACTCATTTAAGGCTTTTTTTGACTTAAGTCGTTTTTGTCCTAAAGGTACGATATGTAAAAAAAATACTGCTAAGCATCATTCAATTAAAAAAAACATGTAATAAAAAAGGTTATTACTAAACAAAGGAAATTCCTAGCTACTCGAGAAATTTCCTGAAACAATGATCCTCTATGCATTGTAAAAACAGTGAAATAAACTTAATAAAAAATACATAAAATCTTGTCCAACAACCGATTACATGTTTCTGTAATGATAATTTATTTGCGACCACTGATGATTAAGTTAGAATCTCAGATGATATTCTTGAAATACCTATGGCTGTTTTTCTTTCAGCAGCCGGCGTGGCGTGCCCATTGTGTGGAAGTTAGTAATCCAAAAAAGCAAGTAGAATTCTGGAAATTTAAAAATGTTGACGATTTGTCTACATAGAATTATAAAATATGCCGTTACATAATGCGTACCTAACCAAAAACATAATAAGTATATTTTCTCATCATAACAATTATAAATAAAAATGTGTAAATATTATAATTTTATTTTTTTTAATTTTCGTAGTCACTATAGTTCACCTTTAACCTACGGTATTTTTTTAATAGGCACTATTTAAACTCCTTACTTGATTAAACCCCAAAAAGTGGAAAATTAGCAAAAGAGTAATTAAATGGTAACCGCACGTACTTAAAAGACTGCTGACCCTAGGTAATTGAGATCTTAAAGATCAAATAAGTGCCAAAGGTCGCTCTGATTGAATGGATCCATGTTGACTCGATTCAGTTAGTTATTTTAATCCATCAAGAGGTTCTTATACTAAAGTAAAATAAGCTATTTTAAAAATTATTTTTAAAAAAATGAATAAAAGAAATAAATGAAAAACTACTTTAAAAAGCTAGTTATTTTTGTATTTATTTATTTTAATCATTAACGCCCAAAGGGCATTTACAAAAAATAAAAATAAAAAAGATGCTAACATACTAAATAAAAATCACAGAATATACAGAAAAAATATGTGAAATTAGTTAGAAGGGATATGATAAAAAGTTTTACAAAGTAAAAAAAAAACAATAATAACAAAGGTATGCATGAAAAAACAGTATGCATATAAACAAAAAATGCAAAGCTGATGAAATAAATTCTGTGAAGCAAACACAGTAAACAAAGTGTTACGGTAAGCAAGAAAGACAAATTTAAGTTAAATTAATAAACAAGCAAGCATATATTATCGCGAAACAGGAAGAAATAAAAATATGTATATATGAAATGCGTATTTGCAAATACTACAATGCAATTTGAGAAGTTAAAAACAAGTATAAGGTAATAAAAATAAACAAGTAAGTATTTTTTTGATTTATGGAATTGAATTGTCAATAATAGTTTGACGAGCAGCTACAAATAAACTTGATATTGTATAAGATAGTAAAGAATTGGACAGAATGTCTGCAGCCGTTCCATAAGTGTTACCTAACCTATGCAGTCTCGGTATCAATGAAATGTTTTGTTGGTTGAAAGAAGTACCGGAGCAATGAAACAATAAAGTACTCCAAGTGTTGACAGCAGGTACTCTAAAATAAATTCAAGTATTTTTGGTATGTCAAAAAGAGAGTTTACAATTTTAAACAGGACAATGAGATAATTAATAGTTCTTCTTTCAGAAAGTGTTGTTAGGTTAAGCAGTGTTAATAAATAATAATCATAAATAAATAGTCATAATTCACATTTTGTATCGGAAAGTTTAATTTGTTGATTGTATATCGTGATTTTATTATTTTATTAATTTACTTTTATATATTATCGTGATTTAATAGATTATTAAATTGGTCTGCAATTATATTTGTTTAAAATACCTATTATGTGTGTTTATAAAATGTGGTTGTTGTAGAAAAAATAGGAAAATAACATTTTTGAAACACAAAGTAGTCTGCGTTACCTTTCGCGGTCTTGGATACATAAGGAGTGTGGAGAAACGGATGAGAACTCGTGATAAATTGGCCATAAATACTTGTCAGTCCCAGTTCACTTTATTGAATGCGTTATCCTCGTTTTTCTTCCCAGGGCTTGGAATCGTACTAATGGGAGACGTACATAATCTAGTGCCCTTTTTTTAAAAGTACTATAGTATATATTTTTTACTTTTTAGAAAAACATTTAAAAATTAAAAAACTGCATTTTTATTTTATTTTATTTTATTTTATTTGGGAAATCAACAGTTTTACATACAGATATAGTGAATAAACTGAGAACTAATAACAGATTTCCACATAGTATACAAAGTTAGTAAAGAAAGCTTATTAGATATCAAATAAATACATACAATTTATACATATAAAAATGTTATTTTCATGTACTCAATAATCAAAGATTTTTTAAATATTTATTTTAAGAACATTAAGTTACTGTAAATTGGGCGGGATAGGGACAAGAATGCTTGAAGAGATGATAAGGAGGGGAGGGGAGATGTACATATTTATTATTATAATGTCTATTAAGTTAAATAATGCATTTTTAGTTAAAATTTTAAATCTGACATAGTGATGTTTGTGTAATCTATATTTTTATATTTTGTATTGTACATTGAAAAAGTCCTACGAAAAAAAGCATTTTTAACATACGATGTTTTACTTATTGGTGCATGAAACAGGTGGTATTTTTCCAGTTTGTAATCAAAATCAAGAATTTTTCTTTTCCTTGTGAATGTAATACAGACACATTTATTTATATTCAAAAACAGTTTATTTTCAATACAATAGTCAGTTAGACGATTAAGATCGTCTTGAATCATGAGGCAATCTTCTTGAGATTTAACTTTAGCATATACTTTCATATCATCGGCATAAAGAAGAAATTTTGAATAACGAAAGCAAACATCAATGTCATTTATATATATATAAAAAATAATAGGGGACCGAGTAGACTTCCCTGGGGAACACCAGAGGAGATTTCTGCCCAGTCAGAAATTATGATATAATATATATTTTAATTTTTGAGCCGTTTGCCAGTCGCTGTAAATAACTATGCTAGATAATAGGAAATAAGTTGTGGTAAAGCGAGGTTAGAAAATTGGTCATCTGGGCCACGATTATAAGGACTATCTTCATCGGTACATACCGATAAGGTATACTTATCTTCTGTACTATCTCTATCTACCTCGGAATGTTTTACCGACTTGTCACATCAACGCTATATGATCGAATCCAATCAGTGTTTTCTTATATAATAAGTTTTAAAAGTGGCCACTTCGAAGCGATTATAAACATCAATGAATCCAAATTCAAGCAATAAATGCTCGCTTGTACGTGATTTTTATATAACCTTTGACAACTACCAAGACGGTGTGCTTTACTTTTATTTATATTTATCTATCGAGGTACTACAAAGCCTGACTGACATCTCGATACGTACACTCAGAATAATTGTAAAACATATGGAAAAGACAAAATACTCGTAGCTTAATTTTATTTCTTATAGTAGCTATTTTTTTACGGGCAAATGCTCTTATATGTTTCTAGGGTAGAATCTAGTAGCATTATCTCTGCATCTAGATATTTGTTTTCAAAACTGGCAGTTATCTCGGAATTTAATACTTCTTCAAAATTAGCTTATTTTGCTTTTATGTTTTAAATAGGCTTTTAAGAAAAAAACTGGCAACCCCAAAACGATTTAGAAATTACAACAACAACAACATTAAACCATCACGCTGTTTCCCTGTAAGAGTAGGCAGAGGGGATAGAAGGCCACATCATTCTATCTTTGCATACAGATCTCGCTTCTTCTACATTCATACATCTTCTCATGCACGCGCGCTGATTATTCTGACTTTTGACATGCCCATCTTCAAGTATTTGTTGGATTTGGTCATGACATGTCTTTCTCGGTCTACCTCTATGTCTGCATCCATCAGCATTTGCATTGAATATATTCTGAGCCAATTTTTTGCTGTCCATTCGTTCTACATGTCCAAACCAGCGCTGAACTCCTTTCTTGATTTTGTCGATAATGCTTGTCTCAGCCTTACATACGGTACGGATCTTAACATTTGTGCATCTATCGTACATAGTTTTACCACACATTCGCCTGAGAAATCGCATTTAGCCAGCATTCAGCCTACTTTCATCCTTGTTTTTCCAAGTCTATACTTCGCTCCCATACATCAGGGTCGGGACCAGGACTCCGTTGTGAACTGCTAATTTTGCCTCTTGCGACAAACATTTATTTGCCAAGGTTGATTTACTCTGTTCCCAGCACTCACCTTCCTTTCAATATCTTTCACAGTCATTCCATCCCTAGTAAACATACTTACCAGATACACAAATTCTTCTACTTGTTTTAGTATAACTCCAGTCACAGTGATTTCACATTTAGTCATACTTTCATTTCTTTCAAAAACCATCACATTCGATTTATCGACATTCATCAGCAAATCGCTTCTCTTGCATACATCGTAGACCTTTGTTACCAAGAATTGCAGTACATAAAAATAACATAAATTAGAAATGACATAAATTGTTATTTTAAAAAAACTGCTAATTTCATTGGTTTCTGCTGACCGAACGATCAGAAGTAATGTTTATAATTTTAAAAGGCTAAGGTAACCATGGTTTTGGCTGAAAAATGGACACCAACTCAATACATACTACTGGAAGACGAAATATGACTTGAATATAGTCAATGAGTATAATCTACCCTATTATCGATGCAATTCTACTTGCAAACTAATAAATATTTAGAAATATTATGTGAAATTAGGTTTGTTTCGGTTTGGACAGTTGTATTTCCTGCTAAATTTGATAAAACATTTAATACTGAAATTAACGTATTTCATTTTTTTTAAGTACTTATTTAACATTATTTTATTAGTCACTCAAACGCTCTCTTTAATTGGAAGAAGATTTGAAGTTTTCGCCAATTCGCAAAGCGGCTAAAGTGTTGACAATGAGGCTAATCGTCGATTAGCCCTTCTACAATACGGTGGCGTTTTGTGATTTGGATAGCTTAAAATGAGAATTCGGCTTTGATATGGATACAGGTTAATAATACGTGTTTCTCTTAATGGACAAGTATGTTGAGGAATTAGGAAACCTGTCATAGGCTGTTTTAAATTATCAATCACATATAAAAAAATAACCATTCTGATATAATTGAACATCTATATTTTTTAAATTCTTACATTGATTTTCGTAAATACGTGACAGCTTTATAATTGTTGTTGGGACTTAACATTGTTTTCAGATTATTTTAAAAGGTTATCTTATAAATATAATGGCTTTTGTGTCTGGAGATTACATCCCTGAAAACATGTTTTAAATTTTCTCTCCGCCAAATTCACGCCAGGGCTATAGATCCGACCTTTATTTTTCAGTGACAGTTCACAAGATGTAGAAAAAAATACCGGCCCGAGATAGGTGATTAGATTAGTAATATTTACGCCCCGTCAAATTAAATTTACGTTAAAATCGCATACTAAACTTTTATATAAACCTCATGGCAAAAAATAACAGTCCCATACAGTTGTTAAATAAAATACGCGTTCCTAAGTTGTTTTGATAAGATAAGCCAAAATAACTTAATCTGGAATAAAAATTGTTATGTCACGTTCTCGAAAACATTTATTTGATTTTTGTTCGAAAACTGATAGGAACAACCTTTGGGTATAAACAGTGCAAAACATTATTGAGAACATCGTTAACCCTGTAAATACATATTTTGGCATTGTTATTGCTTTACACGGCGAAACGTTCACTATTCTGCCTTCGAAAATGCATATTTTTTATAATTTATTGGATATGTTGATTTTGATAAGTAATAAAGGACGCGAAATAGGCAACCAAGGAAAACTACGGGCGTTACTATTGGCGAATCGTAAAATATTAAAATATTTTTTTTAATTTGTAGCTTCGCTGCTAAGAAATAGAAGTAATGTTAAGAAAGTAAAAACTTTCGAGTATTTCAATGATAGTGATTTTTTTACATGAATCTTATGTATTTTTGTCTGTTGGATCCGAATATGCCATAAAATTTGGGTATTCTGTGTTCATTTGTGATTTTATGTTTTACTCCCAAATTACAATATTTATTTATGTTTAATTATTTATTTAAATGTACAATACGGCAAAAATGTCTTGATTTTCATATTTAAACAGAACAAACCATCACGCCGCTTTCTCGTAAGGGTAAAAGGGTAGGCAGAGATGATAAAACGCCATATCACCGTCTTTGCATACAGATATCGCTTCCTCTACATTCATACATATTCTCATGTACGCACGCCGATTATTCCGACTTTTGACACGTCCATCTTAAAGTATTTGTTGGATTTAGTCATGCCATCGCTTTCTTGGTCTTCCTCGATTTCTTCATCCGTCAACATTCGCATCGTAAATATTTTCAGCCGTTCTTTCTCTATTTATTCGTTTCCTATTAATTTTTTAGAATTGAGAAAACACCAACGATCTAACATTGCCGATTTACATTGATACAAATAAAAACTTTGTTAGACTTCTAGAGCGGACTTACGTTTGTCTCACAAAAAAATCTTATAAATAACTATATACCTGCACATCTAAGAATTACATTTATTAATTAATATGTACGTTCGCCATAATACGCAGATTGAATGATAGAGAGGGGTGCACGAGTAGCGATTGCTTTGACTTTCTATCCATTGAGTGTCACCTATTGATGTGCGTAATTAATGAGGTTTTGTAATTCAACTACCGCGATCAAATTGCTCGTTTTGACTGACACCGACGTCAATATTCCACAATCCAAGAATGTAGTCCTAATCATGCCTGAGCTATCATAAATTAATCAATTAAAGGAGTATTACTTCGGGTTGAGCCATTTAATCGAGTAAGTTATCAATGTTTATAAAGTATTAAGTGTGGGAAGAACCTGTAAATGTTTATATTCCATTTTAGTTCCCCGAAGACTCGCTAAATGACCGAGTGCTAAAACCCTATAAAAGGCTCACATTTTTGCAGCTTTAACGAATTTACCACCACTCTCGGTCCGAAAGGGGGCTGTTATTTTTAATTTATCGCGGCACTTTTCACATTTAAGAAGGTGGTTGTTTGTTTCCAAATAAATTTAACTTTATGAAGCTCTTTTTCTTCTTTAGTGTAATTTATATAAATCTTGGAGGAAAAGTGTTTCGTTCAGGTGATCTCAGCATTTTTATCATGGAAATGCGCAAAACTGCAAGAACACTTAGTTTATTGTTGGAAGTATTAATTTATACGCGTGCCTTTGATAACTTATGGTTTTGATTTATTAAAGAAATAAATCACAAAATCTCTGCTGCATTGACATGTTTTTATAATTTTAAACTTCTTTTTAATTACTTATATTGTATATGTATATAAAATCAATTATTATTGCTGATCTTACTATAATGTGTCATTAATTTTGAAGATGTTTTTTAAATTGACTTAAATTTAATGTCTTATAATTCACTAAAAGGTTCTTCTCATCGTTTCTTTGAATCCCTCAAAATTTTTGTGTATATTTATGTTTTCCCTTTTTGAAAAATATTATAACTATTTTATTTTATTTTTCATCTGAGCATGTTTTTGATTCCTTATTTTAATTCTTAACTTTTAATTACTTTTACAAATTATCTTCATTTTTAATATTATTTCTATTTTTAAATACTTTCTACAAAATACAAACTTTAAAATAACTTATTTTACTTTAGTTTTAATTTTTAAACTTCCATTTATGTTGTTTTTTTTCTTCTTTTTTTTGTACTTTCATTATTAACCTTACATATAATTTACTTTTTAATATGAAAACTTCACTGGTCTATAAGAGTTAAGTCTAACTGTGTAAACTATAAAAAATACGTAACTGTACTGTATGTTTCCTCTATAAAAGAAAAAAATAAATAAAATAAAAGACGAGTGATACTTTGTTCCACAAATTTGGAATATCCAGCGACCGGTTTCATCGCTTTCGCGACATCTTCGATTCTGGTATCTTTATTGATTATTTATTTCTATAATTTATTAATTTAATTGTAATTTATTACAGTTAACTTCCATCAAGAATTTTATTTTACAAACTAAAATGTTTATGGTTATGAGTTTATATTTTTATATATTTTGATTGATATTGTGAGAATTATGTGCAGTTTTTCGAAAATACATAAATGTAAATGAATCTGTTGCTAACACAATATTTACCTTAAACAAAAATATTACAAAGGTTTATGTTCTGTATATTAAAAGAAGTAAAAGGAAAAAAATTGCACCAAGAAATTATTTGAATAAACTCTCTACAATAAAAAAAATCAAAAAGATTGTTGTATTAGTTAAATTTACCAAACAAAATGTATTTTTCAAATGAATAACGTGCAAATAGATTTTAAAACAAAACCATAAATTTAGTTCTTACCTATAAGATATGGAGTATAAGATGTATATACTCTAAGGTTCTTACTATATGTTTCCCAAATATAAGTATACATGAATTTGACTTTTCATATAAATTTAATAAAAAAAAGATTTTGTTCCTAGAATTATCTTTTGCTTTCTATTCTACAGATGACTTCTTCCACGTTTCCTCGGTAATTATTGGTTTAACGAATTACCCTCAAAAACTTCTAGAATATTGAGTGGAGATGGTCATCATGTAAGTTTTGTGCAAATGTTACTTCTTGAGGAGTATTTGGCACAATCTTAAAATAATCTTTTGACTACAGAAGGTTAAAGGTTTTTTTAAGTTAGAGTTCGAGAGATCCTCCTGACCTCTAGCCGAGAAGTTGTGTACATGATTTTATTTTCGGAATATAAAAATATGGAGGATTTTAATAATATAAATTGAAAGGATTTAGTGAGGTGTGTCACGTGGTCGTGTGGGGCCCGTTTGAACAAAAAATACACTAAAATATGATAAAATCAATCCCGCAGCTCCCGCGGGGGCAAAAACTAAGATAAAGGGGAACTTACGTCAACTGGGTTGATTTGGGACTACGTTTCTTGATTTTAGTTAGCCACGTTCCGTTAAATATTCGGAAATTACATGTGGAAGTTTTTAACTCTGACGTCAACGAATTTTTCAGAGAAAAGAAATTGTTACGTTAGGATTTTCAAGTTTAGCTCAAAAAAAACAGTTCCGGAAACATTGCAAGTGCGTGCGGCAAAAAAACGGAGCTAATTGATATGCAGTAAATACGCGTATGAATTAATTTATTACCTTTGTGTATCGTACACCTGTTACAGATATAAGGTAATTTAAATAATTCTTTTAATGTATCAAAACTACTTCAAAGTAATAAATGTTTCACTCATAAAATTAAGAATAGTCCAGGAGGAGCGTAAAATCATATTTGAATACATCGGACTGTGTCTAATAATTCCCCTACTATGCCCCACTTTCGCCGTGCGCATTCGTGAGGTCGCAGCGTAATAATGCTTGACGGGAAAAAAAATATATAACACAAATGTAAGGTAAAAAAAAAGGAATCCGTTAATTTCTCTAAAATTTTATTGTGCAGACGGAAACATTGATTAACACAACAGAGTAGATAAGTAAATAGTCATTTAATAAGAATAATTGAATTAATTAACCTTAAACTTAAAATATAAAACAAATTTTATTTTACATAAAGCGAATATTTTTATATCATGTCAAATAATATTTGATGTTCTAAAGATAATGTCAATCAAATGTCCACGATAATCCGAGATCCAACTTTCATTATTTCTACCATTAGATGAGCAAAGTAGGGTAAAAAAATTAACTATCCTGGCAACAATAACTAAATGTTAATTTTGTTTCTTCAACAATCTGACGGATGGAAAAATAATTAAAATTTTAAGTAATGCATTTGTTACATACACATTAATTTGCTAATTACACGTGAAATGTGATTGCATCCTGTTTCTTTTAGATCCTGGCAGTATTTTTACACTCTAAAAGGACACAAAACGGCATAGTTGAATTTAAATCAGGAGAACTAATTATTTTAAGTAATGCATTTGCTACTTAAACATGAAATATGATCCCATACTGTTTCTTATTGATCCCAGCAGCATTTCTTTACTCTGAAACGACACAATACGGCATAGCTAAATATCAAATCGTTGCGTACTGAGCGAAGTCTACAAAATAACTAATGGGTAAAAACTTAAATCTACTCATTTATGAGTAGTTGAGTTGCCTTCTGTTTGATGTGCGTATGCGGTAAGTTTGTCATACGGCCGTCAACGGCACACTTAAATAATTCTCACAACGTATTTATTTATTTTTCAATTCGAAGTTCGAATTTAATATTTTTATTTAAGTAAGTAGGTACATAAAATGCCTAGCGTCACACCAGCGGCCCGCTAGTTTGTGTCGGGGGCCTTAAAATTACATAAAATGACGCCATGGGCTACTTGAAAAGTGATAGAGAAAACGTCACGTCAAGTCTCGCCTAGTTGACCTCACAAATCATCGTATCTCGTCGAGAGTTTCCTCCATCCCTATCAATGCCGCCTAACGTTCCCATCCCTTCCGCCTTCCGCCTGACGAGAATCACGCTATAGGGTCGGTACTCGAACATCCGCTTAACTTCGGCCCCGAACTTGGGGGAGTTGCGCAACTTGGTCTGTTTCGAGCTTTGTTATTGTTGCCATAATTTAAGCGCAGGTGACAAGGAAACTAAGACTTGGCGAGCACCCGGCGGCGCAGCGGGACAATACTTTTTTATTGGATTACCTATTGGCAGCAGCCCATAGCCGGTCAAAACTAAATGTTTTATAAGTAAATAATTTCAAAATGAGTGAGTTGTAACTCCTGGCAGTACAAACAAAAATAAATAATAATATTGACGGACTTCTAAAACCAATTATTAAAAATTCAACAGAAATTGTTTTTGAAATAATTATGCAAAGTTAGATGAAAAAAAACGTTAATTCTTCATCTTCTTTTTTTCCACATCCGCTCCTCAGTGGAGCAAGTGAACATCACGAATTACCTCCAGGAGACCCTATTGCTAGCCAGCACTCCAGCCTACTCCCACGTCAATCCAGCTGCCCTTAGTTCCGCCAAATTAAGTCGGAAGACCGTCATCGGCGTGAGCCCGCAGGGCGTGGAATCAACGCCCTGCGGGCTCAAATAATCATCAATATATTAAGGGTATTAAATAATTGTGTAGCAAAAAGCCAAATTTATGATTATTCATAAAAATAAATGAATTCAAAACGTGTTTCATAATTATTAATTTTGTACAAAAAATAAATCATCATCACCATACCTTATAAGCATCTAGTGGTGTATAGGGCACTGCGTTGGTACACCAAACGTAGCGTATTTCGTTAATCTGTTACAAGCACAGGTAAAGTGATAAGGTATCAGGCCAGGGCTGGTATTGTAGCGCGCATTTAGTACATAATGCTTTAAAATTGCGTTTATAATATCAGCCTAGGGACAACTTGCCCACCACATACCGCACACCACATCTGAGGACATAAGTCTCCTTGGCGGTGCCCACATACATGAAAAATTTGTTCATTGTCAAACGAGAAAAGCTACCCGAAGAAGCTCTCTGAAATCGGTTAACCTTAGCATCTTTGTGCTGAAAGAAAGTAATCCAGAAGTACATCATATGTAGGGGAAGGGTGTACAAAATGACATAGATTTTTTTGTAAAATGAAAATAAAATAATTAGTTACATATTTAGTTAAAAATCTCTTTGGTTCAAAATGTACACTATTTTTAACATGTTAGCACTGTTGTTGTAGGATATACAAATCTATCAAATAAAAATACAAAAATAAAAACATACTGCAAAAGACCGTTTTGCCCCACCGGGTGTTCAAAATGACATACGATATATACTTGTATGGGATGATTATATAACACTTTTTAAAAACAGAATTGATTAGTTTTTTATGAAGATTAAATAATTCAAATATTAAATGCACACTTCGAAAATAAAAATCTTGTTTTTTTTATTTAAACCAGCACATTCTGCATGAGCCCAGTTTCCACACTTCATGCATTTTATTATTCTTCTAAAGAAAAAAAAGTATTAAGTGGGGAAAAATGACATAGTATGTCATTTTACCCTACCGGTACATATGTCGTTTTGCCCCACTACGTGAGTTTTTAAAAACATTAAAAAATATCACATTGCACTTTGTAAATTTTAACAAAATTTCATGAAGATTAACAATGACACAACATATTCTTTCAGTTTGTGTTGTAGAATAATACAAATAAAATAATGATAATACCTTCGGTGTCCGCGCAACAAAAATATTGTTTTATTTCACAAAGTAACCCGCATCACGTCCTCCTCGGGCGGTCGCCGTAAGCGTCCTAAATATTAGGGAGTATTTATGTGTCGTACCAGTACTCATTCTTGTGCAGGTTCAAACATGACCAAGAGTTTGGTTTCTGAGATATGAGTACTATGTCATTTTACCCGCTTATGTCATTTTGTACACTCTTCCCCTACTCATTTGATTGAGAAAAGAAGAAAGTGAATTATTCACACAAAGCCTAGGGAAAGTAAAATTCGTGCATGAAAAATCGCGTTTAGGCAAATATTTTAGATCGACGTTGCCAGAAAACGAACCAGCGGTCTGATTCTGAGTCCGTGCTATCGCAAGTTAAAACTGAAATTAACACGGCCGCGCACTTTGAACGTAAATTCAAATCCGTTTTCTGGGCGGTATTCCAAACGCTCTTGGGACCGTATTTACATACAAAATACACTAGAAAAACTTTTTTCTCGTGCCTCGAGAGTGGTTCAGAATAGCACACCAATAGCAGAATCAGGCCTCTGGGACCTCAAACACGGTAGGCAAACGGGTCCATTACTAAACTTTATTTTATCACTACTTTTTTAGGATTATCTAAGATTACGAGATTACAAAAACACTCGTCCTAGATGTATTTCACACTCATAAGTCTCCATTCGCTGGGACTCGTTAAATAATATTCTCGTAAATGAAAATTCAACATTATGTGTATTTCAAATGTTTTTTTAAGACTCAATTTTCCCAAAATACTCAAAATCCATTTACCTAGGAAGCGACGCAAGAATAAACGCTATACACATTTCGAAAAACCTCAGTATTTTTCAATAGAGTGAAATATTCCTTTTTCTATGAAAATTATTCATCCATAATTTTTTACTCGGCAACGTGTTATTAGAAATAGAATATATCGAAGTATTTAAAGGATAACATTTCTATATTCATTGATTTAAACCCCGATTCGCGAACACAAAATATAAAATTATTTGGTCCATAAATTTCTCAATAATAACTACGAAAGTTTGATCAGATAAAAAACTGAATAGTTATTTCTACCACTCATAATAATGTTATACAAACAATTTGTTTAGTTTAATTTGTTATAATTTATATTCATATTTTAAAACAGCGATGGAGAACTCTTCATAAATGGGAATATAGAAGTCAAGGCATTTACAGGGATTATGACCAATCATTGGCTGGTTTAAGTGGCCACTTTACACACTGTGTAACATTTACAATTCTGTCTATGTTTTAACATCTATATTCCTTTTAATAAAAAAATTCTGTATCTCTGCTGTTAAATATTAATATTAACGACTCCCAAAGGGGTTGAATCCAGTCATTAAAAATTTGGAAAGACTCAAAATATTTTTGATAAAACCAGTTGGTTCAAAAAGAAGTCTTATAATCAAAAACATTTTTAGGCGTTGTCTTGTATGTAGATGAAATGATTCGGTTAGATTGTAACCCGCATCAATAAAAGTTTTGAGCTCTTTACCACAAAGATAAACAGAAGAATTTAAGGAATATAAATTTTCAAACATAAGCAGAATGGTCAATGTTACATAGTGAGTAAAGTGGTCACTTAGACCAACCAATAACAGGTCATAAGCTTTATAAAAATTTATAACAATGTTTAAAATAGCACATGCATCCAGTTAAAGTTTTAAACAAATGTAATGATAGAACATTTTACACAATAAAGAAAAAAACATAAAATATTATTAGGAAAAGAAAAAAACATTGTTAAAAGGTTGGGGATTAGAAAAAATAGAGGAGTTGAGGAGATAAATTTTTATGATATATTTGACTAATTCGAAATTTACTTACGGTAATAACATACATACATATATTAAAAGGTACACAAATTAATTACCCACTGACAAATGCTTTATTTGAAGTGTTTCAAAAAGTTTTTTTTAAGGTCACAAAACTATCTGAATGGGGACAAAGTAAGTTAAAGTTAGCGCAGCTACGAACGATTAATAAGTTTTAAACATTTTTTTTGGGCTATGGATTATTAAAAAAATGAATCTGTCGTGTTGACTTAACGGAAAATCGATTAAAATTCTCTCTAAGAGATAAGGACTATTGATAACATTGTTCAAAATTTTAAAGAAAAAAGACAGACCAGAAATGTTTCTACGTTTAGCAAGGAAAGTTGAACTATGAAAGGAACATGAGTCTTCGTATTATTCCAAATAAGTTTAGGATTTTTGATCCGGAAGTTTAACGAATCAATTTTGTATTCTATCGCTGTGATGTACAAATTGTGTATCGAAGATTCCAAACAACAAAAGCAAACTCAAGATGGCTGCGAACGTATGCATTATATAAAGTTTTGAGTGATGTGGTTGTTTTGAATTATGAAGTGTTGCGTATAATAAAGCCCCTGTTTCTGTAAGCTTTATTTATACATGCCTGAATATGGGAATCAAATAAAAGTTTTTCATCCATAATCACACTAAGATTTACAATCGGCTCGTTTTTCCTGACAAGAAAATTGCCGTTAATTTTTTAATTGAAAATAATTTCATTTTTATTTCTAGTAAACGAAATAAAGTTATATTTATCACTGTTAAAGTATAGCTAGTTACAGTAACAATAAAAGCATCCACCCTTTTCCCGAAACTATTCATAAAGACTTATGTCTTTCTTCAGTTTCGCATATCAATATCAATATTTTTTTTAACTAATTAAGCGAGAATTTAATATTTCTTTACAATCAAACCGTGGAACTAACGAAACAAAAAAACTTAAAAAGCTTTCATTGTACCCCTTGTTGCAGTATAGTCAATGTGTGATCAATCAAATACACATGGTCAGCACAATTACCTTTTTAGTTACGGTAACAGTAGTCTGCTGGGTTATCAAGGTTACGTTGTAATTCCAAAATATTATTTTTGAACTCAATCTTTAAAAATAATTTAGTGACCTCAGCAAGTATGAGAAAATAAGAAAATTAGAATGTTTAATGCATTCGCCAGTAACATTAACGTGAATTTTGAATAATAAGGGCCCTAAGTTGGATCCTTGTGAAACCCCGGATAGAATGTGGAAGCTATTTGAGTTAAATTCTGACACCGCTACTTTTTGACTTTTATTTTTTATATATGAGATGAGCCATCTATACTAATTACCTTGTATTCCTATTTTCCATACTTTGCGAAGTAATATATTATGGTTGATTTTGTCAAATGCCGAAGAAAAGTGAGTATATATTGTATGTACTCGGCCTTATTGAATGGAGGATTTTATATAATGATTAAACTCAGGCAAATTTGATTCAATTGATTATCTTTTGAAGAAACTATGTTGGTTTTAAAAGATATCTTTTCTCATTATAAAACTAACTGTATCAGCAAAAAATTTTCTCATAATTTTCCCTACAATCAGAGTTTGGAAATTGGTCCATAATGCATCATGTTTGACCTATCACCACTTTACGAATAGGCGTTATGAGTGTTGATTTCTAGACAATTGGGAAATGACCTTCAATTAAAGACATAATATTCAATACAGAATAAGGTGAAAGATTTACAGAGCATGTTTTTATTAAAATTGGGTATTTTATTTTTATCTGAACCAGGACTTTTACAAATGTCAATATTGTTGAGATATTTCAGAACAGTATGCCGGTCAAAGCTAAAAGTATTTATTGATGAATTATTGTCAGTGTTGGTGCCATTGGTGGGTATAGATAGCCGACTGTTGCCTGCTGGTGGATATTATATAAGTAAAAAAAAAATGTTTCCTTTTATGTAATCTTTATTTTAAAAGGTACTTTTACAAAAAAAATACTCACAAACCACAGACAAATCCGGTGCTGACGCTTATTTGTAGAGTAAGCTTTTTACTGTCCTTCATAGTCCGTCGAGCACTGGATCATTATATCAACAAGTACTACTTATCTGATATTTCTTACATGAAAGGAAGGTGCATCTTTCCTTGTAAGAAACACGAGGGGACTATGAAATATTGTATGAAACACCATAATAGAGGAAGGTAAGATATTCTTATTTAGAATATACCATATTTTTTTTATAATCCTCTGTAAATCCACTCATTTTACAATAGTCTTCCCTAGATATGACAGCCACGTTAGTCTATATCATTGAAAGCCCCACCCACTTACTCGAATCTATTTTAAAGGTCTTGTGGCCTCTTTTCAGATTCGCACATTGCAAAAACAATTTTAAAAAAACTAGCTGTAATGAACGGTAATTTTTTTATTTATTTTTTTAATCTTTGTTTTCAAAAGATTTGCAAATTTTTATTTTTTGAATTTACATATACTGCTTTCAATGCCCCGATTTATATCAGTGTTTATCAACCTTATTGAATATCATAAGTTATCAGAGGGATCAAGTATACAAACAGAATTAAAATAATCATTGAATTTATTGCAAATAGATATGCCGTCACCAACACATCAACTGTAACATTGCATTATTTTAATTAGTTGTTTAATCTTTTAAAATTTGAAACTGATTACAAGACTTTTTGATTTGATGAACACCACCGGCAAGATTACAATTCATATTAACATAGTAGCATTTTTTTCTGAAAATATTGTTTCTTGGATCAAATAGATAACTGCTGAGCACGCCAGCTAATAACCATGTTACAGTAAAACATAATATCAGATCCTCTCTTCCCTCTCTGTTGCAATAAATTTAGATCTTGGCTCCCTAGGGAGAAAATCCAACCTGCCTACAAACATTTGGACATACTCAAAACATTGTGGATTAAACTTATTGATATAAAAAGTATAAAAATAGTTTTTTAGGCGTTGCCTAAAAGGTGAAATGGTTCAGCCGGATGAATTTCACCCACATGATGAAGGTTTTAGCTGTTTTATTTCACAAAAGTCACCAGATGAAAGAGTTGAAGAAAGTTGAATGTTTAAACATAGTGATGGGTGTTACACAGTGTGTAAAGTGGCCACTCAAACCAGCCAATGACAGATCATAAGCCTTGTAAATGCCTAGACTTCTATATTTCCTTTTAATAATGTTTTTCCTCTCTGCTTCAATAAATTGAAACTTTATTGTGTTTTTCCACGGACGCTGCCAATAAAATATTCTTCATCTCTGATATAATACATTAATACTAAAAACTCCCATGGGGAGTTCCAGTTCACTAAAAAATCCAACTCTTGTTCAGAAAAATTTAGATAGACTAAAAATATTTTTGATATTTTTATTTAACTAAAATCATTATTGCGTTAGAATTACGAATCGGGTTGTGGTCGCGTGGCAAGTGATGCGAACTCACGGATCAGAGATATGAAGTTCAAACCCTTTTTCACCCCAACTCGATTCTAATTTTCAATTAATAAGTTATTTTAAACTCGTTGAAAATGACCACAAAATTTAATTTAATTTAATTTAATATTTGGGTAAAGAATGCAAAGATTTCATAAAGAATTACAAAAAATTACAAAAATTTTAAAAAAAGAAAAAAGAGATGGTAGTTCATATACGGACGTTCTTGATGCAGTGAATAGATTACTATATCTAATCATTTTTAAATATAACTAATTAGCTATTTTGATTTGCGTTAAATTGAATTGAATGAAATGTTACGTTAAATATTGAGTGAATATTTTTTCATCCGAAGAACGGCAAAAAAAATGTTTTATTTTTAGAACTATTTTCACAATAATACTTTTATTTATTTTACTAGAATTGAACACATTAGTAGAATAGTACGTTAGTGTGTTCATAAGAAAGGTACATATATGTGTAATAATTATGTAGGTGTACTCTAGTAACAAAGGATTTACTAACAATTTACTAAGCTTCGTAAATTTTCAACTAGCGGCGGCAGTTTGCGAGTGAAAAGAAAATCAATGGTCACATGTTGGAGCACGGTAGAATTTATTAAGGTCTGTTTTGTGTTTATTGACATTTAGAAGCTAGCTGGAATTAACTGATTCAAAACCCGTAAGAAATTATTTGATTATATAAATTATAACAATTTTTGTTCTTTTTCAAAGGTTGTAGACAAGTTGAAGGCACATATTTTTTTTTTATAAATAAAAAAAGGCTGGACTTCTCTTCCCTGGGAGTTATTCAAATTGAAATTTATTGCAATGGAGAAAACATTTTTGAGAATGCGAATGGAATCTACTTAAAGCTCTCATTTTCTATCATTTACAATTTACATGGACAAATCTTACCAACGTTGATAAGGGTCTTATGTGACATTTACACACTGTGGAACATACGTTAAATATTTAAACTTCCACATTTCCTCAACTCTGGTTATCAACCGGATGTTTAAACATAAGCAGAATGGTGAATTTACCACGGTGCGTAAGGTGGTCACTTAAAACAACCCATGACATAAGTCTTGTAAGTGCCTAGAATTCCATATCCCTTCTCGATAATGTTTTTCCTTGCTTTTGATTAAGGGAATCAGAAACATCGTCATCATACTTATCCATACTTCATAAAGC
Organism: Micrasema longulum; assembly: GCF_059751315.1. Lineage (NCBI taxonomy): Eukaryota > Metazoa > Arthropoda > Insecta > Trichoptera > Brachycentridae > Micrasema > Micrasema longulum. Next base: position 66,970 of record NW_028280380.1, read on the forward strand.
ATAAGTTTTAAATATGTCATTTGTTAAATAAAGTAAACACGATTAATCATACACTTTAGGTGCCAGTCCAGGGACTATGAAATTTGCAAGGACAAAAACAACCTTTCAAACTAATACTGTATTTAGTTTTTCTACTGACATGTCTTTGTGAAACTGCATTTTAATTATAATAATAAAAATACTTTATAGTTTTATTCCACTTTTATTTATTATTTTTTTATAATTTTTTTATTAGTGACCGGGTTTCGTCGTGACCGACACCAGTCTGACGATGTCGGTCACGACGAATCCAGTAACTGGTAAAAAAATTATAAAAAAAATATAAATAAAAAGGAAAAAACTATAAAGTATTATTATTATTATAATTAATACTTTATCTCAACCATGCCGGGAATCGAACCCGTGACCTCTTGCATGGTGGGCAAACGCATCAACCGCTACGCTACGCGGCAGACTTATCTTGAGTTAATAATTTATCTTTGTTTACGATAAAATATCGTTTGGTGGTTTGTATTTCAAAACCAAATCTGGCATTTCTCTCCTCCCCTAACAAATTTCTCTTTACCTTGGTAAATGAAAACTCAGGGTAAAATTTGAGGCTTATTACGTGCTGATTTTAGTAATAAAACATCACGTTGTTCGTAAATTCAACAAATTTTTTAATAAAATACTTTAAAATGTTTCGTTAAAATGAGAAATTTAAGAACAACAATTTTAAATTGAATTTTTTAATCTCAATTAAATTAATCGCAAACAAATGGAGGCGTATTAAAAATGTGTGTTTATAAATGCTAGGTTTTAAAAATATTTTTTATGTTTCATTGACAAATAAATATTATAACAGAGATGTAAAACTGTTTTATGAAGAAAATTTTTACGTGTTTATTTTGAACACATTTTTTTTAAATTTATGTGACACTAATCAAAGACACGCATAATTTGGACCACCAAGTGAATTCAGTTGGGCTCCCCTGCTCTAAGGCTACATAGCGGGGTAGCAAATTTAGAGCATTATAAGTAATAATAATGTTGGTAGCAATAAGCAGCGTTTCTACAGTTGGCTAACGCGAGATACAGCAGGAGCTCGCGGAATTGGCCGCCCGCGACTAATGACCCAACTTAGGCCATTAAATGAAGGAGAATAAATAACGCCTAGCTCTCGGTCGGTTCCCCGTATCGATATATCTCGGGTTACCCGGCCAAATATCAATTAGGACCGATTGCGGAAGGTAATGGCGAAAGTATCGAACCGTGCTATATAGAACCGAATGGCTAGACTTACCAATGCTTGCCAGGTAAGAAAATTGCTTTCGAAATTTTGACCATTCAACACAATCCGCGAACAAACCGCAATAATTCACAACACGTGCAACCAAAAACTCAAGAATCGAGAAAGCGCAAATCTTAAAAAAATCCATTCGTACTATTATTTGAAGATTTGTTTTATTTTATTTCATTTTTATTTTATTTATTTCGAATATAAACAGATGTACAGGTTAAATGAATATTTTTAAAAAAAAACTATATAAAATGTATACATAGTAGGGCCTGCCATCCAATTATATGTATTCACTAAAAAATACTGTAATAAAGCGACGACGGCTTGAAGTTTAAACTATTTAAATAGTAAATATACTATATATTAAAATAAGATAAATATGGACAAAACAAGGAAATAGTGGAAAGGAAAAGAAGGAAATTGATAAGGAGCGGTAAAGGGTGATTGAAGGAAAGTGAGAATGGAAAATTGTATTTGATTTAATGATTAAATGTTTTGTAATATGGTGAATTTGTTTCAAATTTGTCGTGGTTTGATAGGATGATGTGATGCTGCGGTGGTTGGTGTGTAATTACTGATCTCAGTATTTGTACTGTAAATGATTTTGCATAAACCCTTGTCAACAAATCTTCAGGTTCTTTGCAAAATTGAAAATGTTTTGTTCTCTGCAATCTTTTTTGTTACCCCTTTACTGCTGTGATAAAATGTAAGTTTCGAGTGCATAAAGTTTAGAAATATTTATGTTAAATATATAGAACAAACAAAAAACAAACCATCACGCCGTTTCATCAATACGTTTTTAATAATAAGGTATAAAGTTTGTCTTTTTCAACAGCTTACCAAGTGAATGAAACAAATAAAATTTCTGTTTTATAAGAACGTTTATTTGATAAAAAAAAAACCGAATGTAAATTATCGAAACATATCAACAATGTTTTGAGTATTTCGAAAGTGAAAAGGCCATTAAAAAACGAAGAAGGACGAAACGAAGAGTATGTCGAAATGTTTGTCGGGACATAAGGCCCGTAAATGTCTAAACTTCCATATTTCCTTTTCAAAAATATTTACCTCTCTGTTACAATAAAAGTGAAAATAATATGCTTTGATAATTTACATTCTGTATTTTTTTTACTGTACAGGCCAAGAAACGGGTTTGACTCGAACAAGATTTTCTTAAAAGTAGTCGTTATCTTTTTTTAATACGTACCAACATATAATTAAAAGTAAATCTAAATTATAATGTATTACAAATTCAATTATAAAAAAAAATGTAGTAACTGAATGCACAGTAAAAGTACTTGTTTATATTTTTTGTTGAAGCATTGATTACATATTTTTTTTACAATTCGCGATACAAGGCACGCTATGTGTATATACACACATATATTAATTGGAGTACGATTAATATTGTTACATAAAGGAACTCGGCGCGTTTACTTTACCCATATAATTCGTCTCTAAGGTTTTACAGGTTATAATCAATCATTATCACAAAACACAGACCCCTCTTCTCTCTCCTTTTCGTTCATCCCCCTCTCCTCGTTTGGATTCATCTAGAACGATTATTTCGCCACGGAAGATTGACGTCTCAAGCCCCCGCCGGGTGACGCGAACGTAATAAATAACTCACATGCAAAGTTGCCGGAGAAATCTATTGAAAGCGACCGACAAGAACTCAACAGCCCCACGAGTGGCATTTTAAGTTTGAAATGAAACGTTCCCGAAAGATTGTGTTATTAATTAGGGTGGTTTGTTATCGCAACAAGATGGAGGCTCTGAATAATGCTGCGATATTCGCTGGATGAGAACATTTGATTTAATCCATATATTTTTTACGATGTCGATCGTTAAATTTTCCAATCGCCAAATGAATAACTAATTAATCGGTGCAGTAAATTAAGAATAAAACTGTATGGCGAATAAGAGCATTTTTAGAGCTTGTCCAGAAGGGGCGAATTCATTGTGAAACGTTTTGCGCGAATTTGTTCGCGCGTTTGCGAGATACTAAGCACCAATATATCGCGTCCACAAGCATCGCGCGAATTCAAAATACGCGCGTAAATCGCGTGCACTTCGCCAGACTCTCGACTCGCGCTTGATTCGCGCGTATTGCGCGCGAGTCGAGATACTAGAGACGCCTTGTTGCGTCCAGTTGACGCGTAAACTCCAGAGCAAATGCGCAAATCAAGTGCGCTTCGTTCAACTCCATGTTTTCTATCGACTAAATTCGTCCCCAAATGCTCGCGCGTTGGTACGCTCCTTCAGGAAGCAACGGTCGCGCGTATTACGCACGAGAGAATCGCAGCAGATTCGCCCTTTCTGGACAAGCTCTTTTGTTGTGGTTGTGTTTTAATTACTATAAATTACGGTATAATTTTTTTGTTAATTCGTTTTGAATTTTTTTAGAAATCTTCATTCAGATGAAAAAATAAAACAAATATACTCTTAAAAATTCATTTAATTTGTGGTTCTAAAGTGTCCCATTATATATTTGAAATGAAATAATATTAAAAATATCTAAACAAACGTTCTTACAAATTTAAGCAATGCCATTAAACATATAAATTATTTTTAAGTGTGTAATTAATACTTCTGAATAAAAACATCAAATTTAAAACTAACGTACCTTTATGCTCACAACCACTGAATATCTATCAACCACTATGTGCTCACAGCCATCGTAATAATAAGTTTTTGAAAAGTAAAGCAAAACTAAATTTGGTATTCTATCAGATATTCAAAAACCTCGAGACAATCGGGAAACGTCGCTTTGTTATTTTCAATTTTAAATTAATAAAAGTCTATGAAATACTGCCAATTAAAAAAAAAAAAATTCGTATTATTAGTAGTATAAAAAAATTATTTTGAAATGTATAATTTTGATTTTCCACGAAAACAGTCCATTACATTAGCCACGCTCTTAACACGTCACGGTATGGTTAAATTTTGAACTTTATTTGTGACCATTTAAACTTTAATACAACATCGTCACGACTCTTTTCTTCACAATTATCAAGGCCAAACATGTCGCGTTTTTGAACACATTTTTTTTTTAAATAAGAAATACTTAAGTTCTTATTGTTTACTCAATTACTTAAATTTTCAGACCATTTCCTAAAAGTTGTAAATAACTTGTGCTGGAAAAATGGGAACCGAATTTTGGGATTTGAACCTGGGATCTTTGGCTCGTGAGTCCACAATACTACGATGGGACCAAAATCAGGTTTTTAATAAATATAACATATTTTTTTCAATTGTTTTTTTTAAAGTTATGCATGAAAATATTTCTCAGCAATATTCATTTTGATTTGAAATGAAAATATAACTGGTTTTCCTAAATCCATTTTATGTATTTTGATCAGTATTCCTAGTATGTGATATTTCCCTATTAACTGAAACATTTCAATTTGGCGGTCAATACCCTGTTAGAAAATGGAAAGCACCTACCTCTGCCATGGTAAGGGTGGGAAACCATTGGTACGTACGCAGTCCGCAATACTAGGGACAGCGGGTTCACTACCGGATTAACAATAAATTACTTTTAAAACAGACCCCTTCATTATTTTCTTTGATCCCAAATATTATTTTCCCCATTGAATTAGTAACATTCACAAAAGCCGCAAAGGAAGTTTTTCGTCCTTTTACGAAATAAAATAAACTTAATATTTTAATTTAAAACCTAACATAAAACTTACATTTTTATGTATTTGCTTAACAATATCGTTACTAAATGGATTTAAAAAAAAAACAAATACCCAGTTGATGACGAACACAAACAATATTAATATAAAAAAACTTATAATTAGAAATCAAACACTGATTTGAGTCTACTGAACACTTTATTTTATTTTTACAAATATAAACAAATAAAAATAAAAACTTCGTGACAATTGTTTCGCCTTATTAGGGCATTTTCAAACGTAATAAGGCGAAACAATTGTCACGAAGTTTTTATTTTTATATGTTTATTATTTGAAAAAATAAAATAAAGTGTTCAGTAGAGTCAAATCACTGTTTGATTTCTAATTATAAGTTTAAATATGGAGTTCTACAAAATAAACACCAAATCAATCAATTATATTAATATATTCAAGGTCCAGTGGAAATCTAGGCAATTTAGTTATTAAATCAAAAAATCAACACAACGAAAAATAGATTCGCTAACTAGAGCAATTTTTCTGAAATTTATTTTTATAAATAAAGAAATAACAACCAAAAACCTAAAGGTTTGCACTAACCACCTTATGAATTGGAATATGCTTTTATTGTAAATATGTTTTTTATTTTTATTTTTTACAATTATAAATTCTAACAAAAAAATCGCATAAATAATTGTATTGTTGTTCCCGCAAAGCCGTGGCTTGTCTGTGGGTTACAGTCCTTTTTTAAATTTTATTAATGGTAGGTAAAGAGTTTTATTAAAAATGAAAAAAATATTTATGTGCACACTTGAGATTCACTTGCCCTTTGTAATAAGTTTTTGGTAATTTTAAAACATGTATTTAAGTTTATTTGCTCTTGATTTTCAGTATTAATATAATATTACGAAGATCTTCAAAATTAAAAGAATTTCAACTGTAATCACAAAGCCCTATTTTTTATGTATTATTAGTACTTAAAGCTGTGAAGTAAACAAATAGGATCCACAATAACATCTACAAATTTGTAAATCACCTGATTTATTTTCAAAAGTAAATAATATGGAAATATTTCGCACAACAATGGCTTTGAAAATAATGTCCCTCAAATCAATAATTAAATAACGTATCAAACTTCTGTCAAAGAGGATTGGCTTACTACTCGGTTAAAGTGTACAATCTACTTCCACTATCTATAAGGACAATTAGTAAGTTCTCACAATAAAATTGCTATTAAGAAATGGATAGTGGAGGTGGGTTGCACACGGATCGATGAGTGGATCAAGCCAAATAGGTAAAATGTGTGTACTGTTTATGAAATTTGCCTATATAAATTGGTTATGTTTTTTATGATTATTTTAGTTTTTTATTGTTTATTATGTTAATGATAATTAGGTTAATTGGATGAATTACGTTTTTTATTGTTATTATTATGTTAGACTTATGTCCTCAGATGCGGTGAGCGGTATGTGGTGGGCAAGCTGTTATTACTATGTTAACTTTATTAAATAGCTAATCTTAGGCATGTTTCACATTTTGTAAAATGTTTCCCTCGGCACCGGTCACCCCAGTGAAAGAACATTGTTCTTTATAAAAAAAGAATACAAACAATGTAAAGTATAAATAAATATAGCCCATTTTACGATGTTTCATCTTAACGGTCATCCTATACCTAGCAATTCATGCGTCTCCATTCCTCGCCTTTCCTTTTTTCAAACTTTTTCTCCCACAACATCGAACACTTTCATAAATTATAATTAGTACACGTTAGTGTTAGCTACTAAAATCATGTATCGTATGAGCACATTCGTTTTATTTTTTACAATTACTATGGTGAAGTGTATATTGGTTTGCATGTTAGTTTAATTGGTGTCCTGTCGAAGAGACGGGTACGTTTTTGAAACCAGTAGACATAGGAAAGTCAATGTGTGGCTGTATATAATTGAGTAACATTAAAAAATAGCATAAGATATAATTTTTTAGTCCTATTGAAACATTAGCAGTCTATAAGGAGCTTTCCCGAAAGAGTAACTGGGAGCTTTATCCACCGGACTCGGGTCTCGCTGTTAATCCTGATGAGCGTTTCGTGATCTTCCTGCTCCATAAAAACGTTATTTTCTTCTCTTGGAACGGTTTTTCCGTAGAAAGCGAACCCGTTTTATTTAGCAGTCCATTAGAAAATTGGAACTTTCCTTTTAGATTTCCAAACTTATTTGAAGTGAAATAAATTTGCGACTACTCTTAATCTGGAAATGGTCGGAGAACCCTTGCGATTTTATTTTACACAAAATTAAGGTTTTTTTATGAAATGAAAAAAATATTCTACTGAGGTTTCTACTTTTCATGTTCAAATACTCTTAACTTGTTACAAAACAATGTTTTTGTAATTATCAAAAAAAAATACGTTTTTTGTTTATTAGTAGGCTTTTTAGCTTTGTTGATTTCTCCGTTTGAGTGTTTATAAAAAAATATCGATGATTGAGTATTTTCCAATTATATAGTATTAAAGGCATGAAAGCAAAAAAAAATAATGTTTAAAAAAATAAATGACATGACAATACACTAAGGTATAAAGAGGGAATAAAATAAAGAGGAAAGAAGGAAAGATAGAGAAAACAAATTGAGTGAATCATGGAATGGAATACTAATTGTCCTGCTTAGAACGCAATAATATGTAGAATGTTCGCTTGTAGACAGGGCAATGAATAGAATTAAAAATCATGCTACAAAAAAAATGTCATTTCACATTTATCGTCCCAATCCGCCTGGCCTGGTAAAATTAGGGTGGGTTATTTCATATTTTCTTTTATTACTTTAGTTTCTACTCGCGAGTAAACATTTTGTGTAAAGGAAATCGAGTGGAGATTAGTCGGCTTTACGGTGTACTGGTTCGCGCGTTTACCTGTTAAATTTTGAAAAATATTATTACAACCCTTTTAGTTTTTATTATATTAAATACAGATGAGTGGAAAGAGTTTTAATTTTTACACAGCGGTTCCTAGTTCGTACTAAGGTGTGACAAAAATAATAAATAGATATGGTTTAATACTTAAAGCTTGTATGGTTTGGGACAATGATATTTATTCAAATAAGTAAACAGTAAAAAAATATATCTAAAGCGAATATATATCTTTATGTATATATTTTGAAATCTTCAATATTTTTTTTTCTATTTATCAATATTTATAAAATGCGTAAAAGGAATTATGTACTATTATTTCCATAATTCAATAACTACTCGTATAATAGGGGAATATCAGGTTTTCAAAAACATTTCTAAAGTAATAAAGGTCTGTGAAATACTGTCCAGTAAATTTTTTTTTACTAATTATTAGTAGAATAAAAAATGTTTTTAAATATGTTATTTTTAAATCCCGCAAAAACGGTCATTCCATTGGCCACGCCCCTAATACGTCACGATTTATGTTTATTTGTTCCTGCCCATCGAAATCTGATAAGAACATTGTCACGAACCTTGACGTCACAGTTTTTATGGCCAAATATGTTGCGTTTATGTAGCGACGTTTTTAAAAAAAAATATATGAAAACATTTCTCCACAATATTCATATTGATTTTGAAAATGCAATTAATTATTTTAAATATTTTTTATTTATTTTTATCGGTATTTGCAGTTTGTGATATTTCCCTTTTACTTAATTTTACGTTAGTACCGGCATTCAACTAAATTAATGTAACTTAAAATATTAACGCAATACTTTATTAGTTAACTGGGTTAAATGATTTTTATTCAATAAATAGATTTATTAACCTATGTACCAATTTATTTGAAATCTTATATAGTTTATTATTATTCTAGCAATGATTGTTTGTGTCTGTCTTATACGGGTCCGTTTCACACGTATCACGCAAATCCACTAAGTCCGGTAAAATCAGGGTGGATAGATACTTTTTTTATAATTTTCATATTTGGTTTAATTTATTTCGTTTCTACTCGCGGGAGATAATTTTGGTAAAAAAATCGAATGGAGATTAGTCGGTCTCATAGTGTACCGGTTCGTGTATTTACCAGCCAATTGATGAATGAAATATTTCTTTAAAGTAATTATTAATCTGTCAACCTTATGTTATTTTATCGTTCCCGCTGATTTTCGCTGTATCGCGGTGACCGGCCATACTCGTGCATAGAAATTTCAACCTTATTTAAAAAGTAAATCTGTCAATTTTTCGTTTGTTGAGATTTTGACGCTCAAACAAAAAGACACTATCGGCCATTCGGCCGGCATTAGCTAATAATCGCTGTATAGCGCCGTCTTTTTCATTCATATTTTCGTTTTACACTGGACGCACCCGTGCGACTGAGAGGATGCTTTATAAAATCAGCAGTCTCTTTCTTAAGCCTTACTGTTGACACTTGTGAAAACGGAACGCGGAAGAACTGTCGCATTCTCTCAACTTATACGTTATAGGTAAATAATAAAATCGCATATCATGGCTTTTTTATTTTTTAGAATACTTTCGATTGGGCTGTGGTTGATGACATGTTTTCAGTATGCAACTGTCAAAACCAATAATTTGTATCTAAGGATACAAAACCACGGAAGTTACATTGAACGAAATGTTCAGAAAACAATATTTTGTGATCGTGCGATTTCCAAAACATAATAATATTTGGACCAAATAAGATAATTTCAACCCATAAAGAACTTTAAAAATATTTTTAATTTTTTCAAAAATAAAAATACTATGTATTAATAAAGTGAATCTGAGACTACTAAAGTTTTTTGTTTTTGAATTAAAACAAAGTAAACTTCAGACTGCTTCTTTTTTGTGGCTTTCCTCACAGTGCGCTACTGGGGTGTTCTCAACAGTGTCGTGTTTTGTTTTTATTTTATTTTATTTTTATGTTTACACTTTTTTATGTTAGTAATTTAAATTTATTTATTTAATTTTACAATACGCCCAAGGGGCATTTAAAAAAAATATACAGGTAAGAACAAATATAGTAAGTAATAATTTAAAAGATAAACAACGCTTTTTTGTATACACGTAGAAACAATAAAAAGCAATGCAAAATAAAATGTGAAACTTTACATAGTAAAAAAGAAAAAAAAATGTGGATAGAAGAAAAGTAGTTGAATTAAAAAGGAAATTGTAAATAACTTGTCAAGAATTTAAAAAAAAAAAATACATTTACATATACTTATACGTATAAAAAATGGTATTAACAAATAATTGTTAAAAACAAATAATAAAAATTAGTTGACAGATTATAATAAATAATAATACACATCAAAAACAGAGAAAAAATTGGATGAAAAAGAAAGTTTTATTACGACATTCATAATTATTTAGTGCACTTACTACAATATATTAACAACTTTATGCCATGCAAATTTTTCAAAACAGTTGATATTCTTTATTTTTTTGGAAGTTTATAATAATTTTCTACTGCCATGCATTGAATAAATTATTTATTTGCCAATGAAATTTTTAATTAATTTTTATTTCTAGTGTGATAAAGGTGTATTTTTTCCTGTGAACAAAAATATGCAGGTCTTGATTTAACAATAAGACACAGTTCTGTTAAATAAATACCCGTCACTTTTTAGAAAATTAATTTAATATAAAATTGACTACATGTTGCCAGGTAATCAGCATTTACCATTTTTCCATCACACCTATTTTGAATTTAAAAAACAACCTAAACATGGTAGAGTTTCCCCAAAAAATAAAACCGTATTTAGACACATTCATTGTTTGCTATTTTATTCAGTTTGTCTAATACAAATACTTAACTGCTTATTTTCGCGACAAAAGACTTCACGTGTTCTTTCCAGTTTAAGTAGTTGGCTAATTTAATTTCTAAAAAAGCTCAGTGTGAAGTTGTTTTGATTATTCTTGAATAAAATGTTATGTTTAAATTTAATTAGGCTGCTTGGTTTGGTCTAAAATGTATAGTTTTCGTTTTCTCTGAATTTAAAATTAGGGTTATAGATGGAAACCAATTTGCTACTGATTGTCACTTTTCACTTATATCTAAAAAAAAATATATTATTATGGAAATATTTTAATCACCTGTGCAATAAAAAAATGCTTTATCATTCGCATTAAAATAGTACATTGTATGTACACAATTTCGGGTAGCTCATTTATGAAAATTATAAATAGTAGAGGCCTTAAAATACAACCTTGTGGTACACCCTTTTCCACGATTTTCCAATTAGATTCAAATGATTCTTGAATACGAGAAATTTAATTTATTTTTCGCATTACTATTTTTTTGTTTTCTATTATGTAAATATGGTTCGAACTATTATAACACAATACCGCGTATACATTATACGTTCTAGTTTATTGAAAAGTTGCATGTAGTCAACATTATCGAAAGTCTTACTAAGATCTAAAAAGACTGACCCTTTTTTGGTTTTCATTTATTGAGTTTAATATTTCATTTTTGAAAGGTAAAACGGCAAAAATGGTTCATCGTATTTTTTTAAATATAAACAGCTGTTTATAAATATAGCAATATTTTTTTTATTTAATTGTAAAATCGTTTAAACGTAATAAAATTTTTCAAAAAATTGGTAAGTGGTCTACAATTATTTAGTTCTAATTTAAAACCTTTTTATGTAAAAGAACTATAATATATTTTTTAATAATCTGGAAATACTTGAAAAAGTGGTTTGTGTGCCAGTTATATGCCAATAAGCTTCCACATTGCCATATTTTTCTAATTTAGATGGAACTACAATTGAACTCAGAAGCTTCACAGAAAAAAAAGAAAAGTTGTTAGACGGTGAGAAGCTGCCCATACTTTAATTTATCTCAGTGGAATGCAAGCTACCTGAAGGTACTTATAAGAAAGACTTAATGTATTTTTCGGACCTTAAGACGCACTTTTTTACTCTGAACATTCAACCAAAAATTGGGGTTCCGTCATATGATCCGATGCGTCTCGTTCAAAACATTTTTTTTTCTAAAAGTTATAAGGAAAATTGGTAAACACTTATCAGCTGTACTTAATGGATATTGGAAGCTATTTACTTTGGACATTGCAATTAAAGTCTGTCAAAGAGTACCCCTAGAAGAATTTGGCACTCGAGGTAGCCTTCAACCGCAAACAGGATTCATAAGCGGTAAACATCTAGCAGAATTAATCCGAGACTTAAGTGACTTTAACGACTTTAATTATTTAATATAGGTTTGTGCACCTATGTGGTTCAACATAAAAACAAAACCATAACATATGTAAAGTACACAGCATTTGCATTGCATCAATCAATTGCTTCATCTCATTATTTATTTCTTGATATAAAATGTGTAATTATCATGACCTAGTATAAAACAGATTGCTATTGAAACAAGTATCCGAATATACTAATAACACGACATATATCTAGAGTCTCGAATGACTGAACAATTTACACATAAGTTGATTTCAGAAGCAACACGAGACACACTAATTATTAAGAACCATACTATCTTCCATCAAGGAGTTTTTCGGTCACAGTCAAGTTACTCGAATTATAAAAATAGTAAAGAAAACGTCAGTTTCTGTCCGCAGAAACCAAAAAAGGTTTATAAAAAAAACGGCAAAAATCAAAATGAATACCACTAGTAATAACCGACAATAGTGATGATTGAAATAATAACCGTAAGCTAGTAATAACCATCAACTAGTAATTACCGTCAACTAAATGTTATTTTAAACACAAAAAAATGATATTCTGAAACTGTAAATACATATATATTTTTTTTTCAATTGTGTCCGTTTTGCTTTTATTTTATATTTACAATCAATTATGAAAAAAAAAAAAATTTTGCAAACCCAAAAAAAATCAACATTTCCATGAAAATGCTCAAATACATAAACTTCAACAGTATCGTGGCAAACTATATCCTAAAAATGCATTTTTTGTTTTTTTTTTTCTTAATATGTAGGCCATTAAACATCTTTTCCGCAAAGAGCCGTTTTTTATTTCCAAAAAAATAAGAAATCAAATCACCCTACTAGTCATGCTGGTATATGTTCAATCAAAGCTCTAAACATCTAGATTTTCCCTCTCAGAAAAGTCTTCTTTCTATCGTGATTACTATTAAGAGAAAGATTATTATCTATCGTGAAATTATAATTTTAAAAAAACATGTGCCTTAAAAAAGGATTTAAAATAAATGTGGTGTACAACCACGAAAGGACGCGGCGTCAAACGAAAATCCGGGCGTGGATTTTTTCCAGTTTTATTGCAGTCAAATGGACTTTACTATTTGCACCCGCCCGTACGACTGCCCCAAACGAAAATGAATACTGAGCTGTATTATATCCGTATAATCTGAAAGCTTTGTGCAATTCAGTGAGCTTAAGCTTTTGGTAAAGAGAGCTTTTCGGATGGAAATAATATTCAAAATAAAATTTAAATCCTAAACAAGTAAATTATGAAAATAGAATTAAATTGATTTTCTCATAAAGGAAAAATCCTTTTTTATGTAAAAAAACATTAATTTGTTATTTATCCAAAAGATTCAAAAGAATCTTATTTGGGTTAACTAATCCGATGTCAGAAAACAAATATTAAAAATTTCAACTTAAGTAATTGTAGATAATTGTAAAAACACTATTTTGTGTGTAAAATAAATCGAGAACCCTGAAAGAGTGTTTTTAACTTGATAACTACTCCCCAAAATAAACTCAAAATACTGCACAACGAAATTGAGTGAAAAAAATCCGCCTAGTGCTTTATAATTTTTTCTTTTATTTAAAATATGAATTTACTCTGCAATATTTCACTGTCCTTGGACTCGCACCTGACGCGTAAGACTAATCACCTGACTTTCATGTTATAGGTGCTCGATATACGTTGCACTTCCTGTTCTAATGTGTAAAGCATTGGATGGTACTACATATATTAATTAACATATCAATTTTACTGTACAAACATATTATACAAATCTATTTGAACTAAATTCATAAGAACAAGCTCGAAACTCGTCGAATTTCCTACAGATATAAACTTTGAATGTTTCATTTTCGAGTTCTTCATTGCACGCAAATCCACCGTTTGAACTAAAAATTCCGGTGAATTCCTTTTTAGTTCCTTAGAGAAGTCAACGAGAGAGTAAGAATTCTTTCACGAAATTACATTGCAATCTCAGCCGTACCATAAAAATAAAGAAACCGCATTACAACGGGGTTATCTCTAAAACACTCTTCAAGACTCTACAAATTCCAATATCCTTCCAGAAACTTGCCATTACCCATTAATGAACCAAATACAAAGTACCTAAACTTTTTTGTTCTTTTATATTACCATTTTAAACGAAACAATAAAAAATGATTATGCATATTTACCCCCAAGTTAGTTATATAATTTGATACCCTTTAATGGCCTTGATGGATATCTTCGAATCTTTAAACTCCGTAATGAGGTTAGTATAGTTCGGGGATGGCGAACCTTTTTCGCAAGTGGGTCAAGTTCGTTTTTTTTTCTTAATCCATGTCACGGGTCACATATGTTGAGTAAGTAAAAGAATATTTAATAGAAGCTTACAAATTTTATTAAATGTAAAAGTTATTAGCAAAATTTTAATAAACTCTTTTAATAAATGCATTAAAGTTGGCCGATAATTTTTTTTCCGAATTTTGAAATGAAAGCAGTTTAAAACGTTGTTTTTTTAATTATTCGGAATGCAAAAAATATTTATTTAAATATTTGATACTACTTAAGGCCCTCAACCAGAGCTTGAAGTTTTCGAGAAAGTTTATTTTTGGCGGTAAACCGGCTGTCATTTCGTATTTAAGTAAGAAATGCAGTCCAATTAAATTTTATAATGTGAAATAAACCTTATTAAATAAGCATCTTAGGGGGTTCGTTTCACTTTGTTTTGTCATAAATGAGAAGCATTGTTTTGATGAGCCATCGTTTTCGTCAATATTACCCAGGCGTTCAACGGAATCAGTTTCGCGGAGTTTAAACTTTTTGCATTTCGGTAGTTTTAAAACGTGTTTGAATTTGTAATGTGATTAAGTTATATTTTTAACAAAAAAATATTTTATCAATATAGATAACTAACAAAATGTTGAGGCAGTGATGAACTTCAAACCTCGGTTGAGAGCCAAAAGCCGAAATATTATTGTTCTTATAATTTACCCAAATCTTTCAATTTTGGCGGACATTTTCAAAGAGTTGTAGATAACTCAGTTTTTGAAAATAAAAATCAAGTTGGGGTAGAGCGAGGTTTGAGCCTCGGACCTCTGATCCATGAGTCCGCAACACTAGCCACGGATATTCCATATTTTAAATCCAGATGCTTGCAACAATTAACCTTGTGATTTGGTTATCGTTATGGCTAAGTCTGTGTTATTGAAAATGGCAAATTTTTAAATTGCAATGGCACATTCGTTGGTATTAATGTGGCATACGTAGTATTAACACATCTTTTCGTTTGAATTTTCTTAATAACTTGTTATTTTTAAGGCATTGTTTAATGATCTTTCGTCTGCCAATCTTGCACTATTGTAATTACGGGGTGGGTCAATATTTCTGAGAAGAATTTTAAGAACATCAACCTTCACATTAATGATGTGTGGTGGCAATCCAGATAAATCAAGTGAATTTGAAAATTCAGTAGTATAATATACCGCTTTATCTTGATTTACAACTGTATCTTAAGATTTGTAAGTAACAGTTTCTCCTGATAACATAATATGTTGAATGCTAATATTAATAAAATTTGCACCCATTTTTTTGCTGCTAAAATTACACGTTCACTCAAAAATTTACGACTTAACTTCTTCATTTTGTTTGATATCTGGAAATACCCATTGTAATTTTTTTCTTGTGATTAGGTGAAAATGTTAAATAGTATTTGATAAAGTCTGTTTGATTATAAGTTTTCCGTTTCCAATATACAATAATTGTATAGCAAAATTTGTTATTTAACAAGCATGTTTGCGGTATTTTTTTTTCTATTATGAACTCTTGTATAGCTGTAATGTCACACTTGTTAACATACGACACGAGACTTGATAAATGATCTATCTTTCTTTTTTTTCGATTGATGAACTCGTATTTTTTGTAATCTTCAAATTGACATTTTCACACTGGTTTTGGAAAGTTTAATCGGTAGAACTATGCTGGATGTTAATATAAAAAATGTTTATCCTTGCTACACGAAAAATGAATAATCGCTAAATTAGCAACACATCTGTATAAGAGAGATCATGAAGATAGAACTCATAACAAGGAAGACAGAGAAGCTGTTCTATGGTGGGTGTTGTGTTAAACAGATTTAGTCTTAAGTCGGTTGATGAAAGTGATGGGGGGCGCAATCGCATAATATGAGCGGCGTATTTATGATTTATATAGTAGAAAAATAATTATGAAACAGTAAATCTTCATGTTATTTTTCCAAATGTTTGAACTTTAGAATATTCCGTTTTTTATTAGTTGTAACACAATGTTACATCACCGCGCGCAAAAGGATTATTTACCATAGTATTTTAAGAGTTAACTTGTCTCTACAAATGTGTTTTAAACTGGCATTAAGTTAATCAGCTGATGTAATGTTTGTTGAAAGTCACCTGTAAAAAATATAAGCACACCTAGCGCTTAAATCTCGCATAGTTCGACTTGGATCGAATCGGTGTCTGTGCTTCCAAAAATTTTTTACGCCATTTTGCATTCATTCCATAATTGCATTGCTGGGATACTTTACTCATTCCTGATGCTTATGTTTTTGAATTGTTCTTAATTGGTGTTTCACTGTTTTGTATTAAAATGGCAATTAAAGTCATGAATGTGCTGTTCGACAACCATCCAAAAGAGTCGCCGCAATTCCAGATGATGCGATTGCCAATGCGGTATTATTTTGTGCATATATAGTTGCCATTTCCATTCGAATAAGATATGTTTTTTACTGTGCCGCCTGGCGCAAAATACATTCTCCTACTTTGATCATTTGTAACTTGCGTTAGTGATTCTTTTTTTAAATATCTGATTATATAAATTAATGCCGACAAATCGTGGTTGAAAATATTCAATACTCATGTGTTTGAAGATAGAGACTCGTTAAGCGTTATTAAGAAGAGGGTTTTCTAATTATTATCGTCCTAGTTTATTTTTTAAATAAACCTGCGTTTGCTTTCATTTTGCTCAATATATAATTGTAACATGAGTAATGCTAAGAAAAATGATATTATTTAAAAGAATTTATGAAAAAAAAATACACACAAAGTATTTCTTTATTTTTCAACATTTGAACTTTGAACAAAGGGAAGAAATATTATCTCTATGGTTTCATGAAATTGAATACTTTGCATAAATACATGTATGTTTATTTTTGTACAGGTATCAGCACTTTCGAGGCTTTTTCCCACCTGTTTTTGAAATAAGAAAAAAAAATACATTCACTAACGTTCTTTATATTAAGAATAAATACAAATAAATCAAGACACTAAAGAAATTGTAATATCATCGTGCAATATTAAAAATAAATTTTTGTTTGTGTACTGGCAAATGAAGAATACAGTTTTGTGTGTGAAAAAAACAAAATCCTGGACGATACAGGGTAGTTTCTCTCGGGTAAAAATCCTTAAAAAAATCGAGTTTTAAAAAGTCCCCCTGGTATTAAAGTGGTTGGCGCGTTCTACTTTCACGTTTCGGGTCAGAAATTCAATTTTTAGGAAGGTTGTCATAAAACATTTGTTTTTAATGTACTTTTATTTTTCTATCTTTCTAAGTTTATTTTTGGAGTTGAAACTGTCAGTAGGGTCTCAGTGAGTCTCATCTCGCTAGAGGATGTGATTCTATAAAATGAACCACTCTGATCATCTTTTCTCGGGAATCACTATGACTAGTAAATCAAATTAGCCGTTGTCCTGGCTGCGGAAGAGTAGCGCAGAACCGATATGCTTTCGATGTTGTGATTATCAACGTTGAGGTGACCTGACAAGACACCGCAAGAGGAAGAAGTCCTTCCTTTTTTGTTTCTGGTGATCGAGATGCGCTGCGTTTACTTTAGCAGTGCAGTGCCTTTTGCACCTTCATGTGTGGATAGGAGTTTAATGATGATGATTTACATTATTATTTTAACAGAGACAGAGCAATCTTTTGGGTTCATATGAACTTTTAAGGCTTACATTTAGACTAAACTAGTATTTTGGTGATAATTTCGCCTTTTAAAAATTTCTTCGTTTTTCTGGAAATAGAAAAAAATTTATTTTGTTTTTATTTTTATTAGGAAAAACAAAAGATATTTTATAAATATATAAAAAAAAAAATACAAATATTATAATCTTTAATCATGTGAAAGTTTTTAATATATAGTAGAGCATATAAAATATAATGCATGAAAAGAAAAAAAAACACAACGAGAAAATATGAAGAAAAATTTTCAGAATTTAGCTGGGTAAATATAGGGTATTGGGATTTGGTTCCATGAACTTGTGCCCCTAGTTAAAAGTAAGTGATACGTAATAAATATTGATTACTTGATACTTGATACAGGCACTGTTCAAATCTTAGTTTTTAAGCTATCTAGTATTTGCATCCAGTTTTGCGTGGTTTATAAAGTCCAGGGAAATGACATAGTGGACAGGGTAGTGACGTATAATCGATGATATCCTTTTTATACAAAATCAAACACCGGGAATAACCTTCATTATAATTTGAATGTAGAATTTAAAAAAATGACGACCACTTTGAACATACCTATTTAAAAGAACGTGTAAAATGTTGTAAGTTCTTATTATATTATAAGGACATAAACTATAGTAAAAGCATCATTTATGAAATATACTAAAAATTATAATTTTACAAGTTATGATTTGAGGTAAATTCAAAACAAGAAAACAAATAAATTAGTTAAATTGGCACAAATTGAAGAAACGTTAATGGTGTGTGTAGATTAAGTATTTAACAATGGAATAAATCAGTTATATTTCCATTTGAGGAACTATCTGAACCAATAAAGCATTTGTCATGCTAACAGAAATTGACATTTAGCTGACATTGTCTTCAATATTAAGAAATTCTTTTCATATTTAGAAAATATTCATGTGAGTACGAAAAATAATAATAATGAATAAATTCCAAAGCGCCATTCTACTAAACTCGATGTGACGCGGAACAAATGAATTATTTGACGTAAGAAGTAACCTCGGGCAGTTTTTTAATCTGTTAACAATGGATATGCTCTGCAACACTTGGCACGTGTTCATTACTGCGTCCATCCGGAAGATCAGCAACGGGAAAGGGAACGTCCGACAGACAGCAACGCTGCCCTGAAATAACGCCTACACCGGCGGACATCATGAAAGGTACAGGCGAAAATGCATCCAGGAGTTGAACTGCATACTACCCGCAACCAAACATCAACCGAGGGTCATGGAAAATCACGATTTTGCTGCAGTAGATCACCAGGGAACTCGGGGATAATGGGTGAATTGCGGAACACCCATACCTAAGGTGTTGACGCATCATCATTTAGTGTGAAACGATTATTACTCATTGACCAACTACACTGTGGACGATGCGTTCGTTCGTTCGTTCGTTCGATAAGTTTGAAGTTGTCAATTTTGGCGGACAAACTTGGATGCTTACGCAATGTTACTGGCCTAAAAGTACCCGGAGATATGCTAGTACCTTGACTCTTAAGAGTGTACATGAAGTGAAGCTAATTTTTTTTTCATTATTGTGTAAAAGAACAGCCATTACTTTTAGCAAGTTGAAGGTAAATATAGGAGAAAAATATGTTAAAAAAATACGTTAGACATTAGCACGTGTAATCAAGGACTTCGTAAGTGTTGACTGAAATCTGAGATATTTGTTTATCTTGAAGTCCAGATGTCATTTTTTTTATGCATAACGGAAATTTACCAAAGAAACCTTGTACTTGATTTGTGATTTCAGCTATGTGATACAGAAAATATGTTACTTCATAAAAATAGGGACGAGAATTACGTAACGGAAATTTCCAACATTCAATAAAACATTTATCAGCATCATACCGTTTTCATTTTCCATAAAGTCATACAAAAATAAAACAACGAACCTTCCCGAGCATCCTGTAAAACAAACTCAAGTTATGAAGTTATGCCTTGCATCCGGAGCCCATATGATGGCCGCACTGTATGCATATGCATTAGTAATAAGTAGGTTTATATTATGATACACCTTGTCAGCTATATTATTAAATATAAAATGTAATTTTGTGACCGACATTAGTGTTTTGTATTCAAGAGTAAATTTATTTTCACGTTTTATAAAAATTGTAATTGTTATTTGATATTTATAATTATACTATAATGTTTGTGTGTACCTAATAATGAAATAGTAATCAATCGGGAAAATTAACGTTGCTTCCATTTATTTTTAATATTTTTAATTTTATACGGAAAAAGGCAAAATAAAATTTGGCTTGAAGGTTGATGAAGAAAAATTAATTTTAAATTTAACGAAAGTTAGAAACTTGTTCTTGAAAAATACTTTTTTATATCAAATAGCCCAAAATAAATTCTTGAAAATGACACTGCTGATCTAGCAATGCCATCACTCACCATAGAAAATTTCGATTTTGTACCAAAGAAGTCTGTTTTTTGCTTAAAAACAGCATCATTTTATCTAAAAATCCTAATTTGAATGTTGGTTCTTAATTTTTCGTTACCACGACATACCATTAAAAAGTACCATTTTGTACCGAGAAAGTCCGAAAAACGATGAGCCTGAAAAATCACGGCTGATCTTCCAAAGATATTAAAAATGTTGATTCTGAATTTCACGTCATTTTGACTTACCGTTGAAAAGTTCAATTATGACAAAATTCTGTCTTAAAAACAGACTGGTTGATCCCGAAATTGCAATAAACATTTATATCCTGTATATCTGTATCGAAAAAGTTTGGAAAAAAAGTTTGCTTGAACAGGGGATTTTGCAAAGGAATTTTATGCGTAGATTGTCAATTTCACTTTGCTACGACTTACTTTTGAAAATTTCAATTTTATACCAAGGAAGTCCAAGAAAAAAATTACCTGAAAACAGCACGATTGATTAAGCAAAAAAAAATATGCCTTGATTCTAAATTTCAATTTGCTACGAATAACCGTTGAACAGTTTGATTTTATACAGAGGAAATCCGAGAAAAATTTGGCATAAAAACATTCCAGTAGATCCTGGAATTGCATTTTATGTTTTGATATTAAATCGTAAGTCGTCAAAGAAATTTGAGATGTAAATACTCATAAAGATCATAAGTATTTTTTTTTTCTTGAAGACAGCAATGTTGATGTGGCAAAGCTATTTTGAACGTTGGTTCTAAAGATCACTTTGCTATGATTTACCGATGAAAACTTCGATTTTACACTAAAGAACTCGGTGAAAAATATGGCTTAAAAATAGTGTTGTTTATCTAGAAATTTCAATTTAATTGTCCTTCAGACAGATTCTAACATCTCGAAATTAATAGTCAAATTTGCAGGATGTACCGGTTAAACTTTTTGCAGTTTAACACTGAAAATGTTCATATCTTCTCATCGAACTCGAGACCACCTGCATGGTAAGAAAAAGTTGTTACCACTAATTTACGGTGCCAAATTAAAACATTGGAAAGATTTCTTTTGTTATACGGTAATTTAAATGCACCATTAAAACTCTGGTAAAGAAAATTTTTTTGTTAGGTTAAATTCTTATATTTTAAATTCTTTCTTCCAGGTAAATTAATATTAGGTATGGTAAAGAAATCATATTCTTACGAGTTTCTACTGACAACTTTTTTTTTTCATGTATTCATTTTTTGACCTGCACCTGTAGTGATATTGTTTTATTAAAGAGCTTGTTATTTTTATTATTTACTGAGTGAAAACCAAACGCCGCCTATAACGCGCATGCATAACACCTATTCTCTCCTACGAATGCGAATCGTGGCGCCTCACTACGGCTGAAAACAGCAAATTCTGAGTTTTGAAAATGGGTGTCCCAGAAGAATCTTAGATGGGGTGGTTTGACTTTGTGAGGAATGAAGTAAAAAAAGAATGGACCTGGCAAACTCTGATGACAAGTACCGTCAAGCGGAGGTGATACGATTGGCTAGGTTATATATTATGGATGTCTCCTGAGAGCCTTAACCATGCTTGCCTACTTTACAAGGCATAAGGTTCTTGACATCCTGGACGTCTACTGCTAACTTTTTTTCGGGAGTTTATATCAGAGCATCGAACGAGAACCGGACTTGGGAGAACGCAAATGAGTTGGCAGCCGATAGAGATGCATGGAGGCTCTTTGTGGATTCCATATGCTCCAACAAGGGAGTGGGGACATGGAATGATGATAAAAAACTATCTACATAATAAATATTTTATTTTATGGAATTTTATCATTTTTCTACCACGAAGTATTTAAGAAGGCGTATGAGTGTAAATAATAAGGCCATCATTTTATCTTCAATGTATATTAAAACCCTGGAAAATTTTATCGAACATCTTAGAAAACTATTTTGGAGATGGGAAATTTAGACGAGAGGATGTTTTGAAAATATCAATCATAAATAGTACCTTTTCAAAAGCATCATAAATTTCATCACTTCTATCTATTTATAAACATCAAGTATTTTCTTAAAAAAAAAATTTTCAATGTTTAACATGATCAGATACCTGGAAGAAGAATGAAAAAAAACCTTTGGTTTAGAAAAAATATGTTATGTTTATTGTAAGAATGTAGTTTTGCTTAAAATTGTGTATTATAAATTAAATCATTGTGAATATTAGTTAATACACACAGAAATAATGTTTACTTAAGGAAATAAATAAATAATATGTATGTTCAGAACAACAAAACATTTGAGTAAGTCAAAATGTTTGTAGAAGAGTTTTAGATTTGACTCCATTTTTGATCATTTTTTGCTAATAGACTAGTTGCTAGGTCGTAGAACGAGGGATTTGCTTGAAAACGATCTGCTTTGGATTTTGGGTATAGTGTACGTTCCTAATCCTTTATTGAAAATTTAAGTTTAATAATTTGGCAAGCCTATGCGTGCTTCAGTATGACTTTTGTGCCACTTTTTAATATTTCTGCTTTTACTCGTTAATAATACAAAAAATATTTCAAAGGTTTAAGACCTGTCATTGGTTGGTTGAGTCTTTTTACACACTTAAAACATTAAACTCTTTTAAACTTTAAGAAAAAAAAAATTAGACTATTTTAGGAAGTATAGGGTTCAGAAAAACATGTGTCATGAAAAAATTATTTGAAAAAATGTATTCTGCAAAAAATGACGTGAAATATTTTTTGTACGACGCACAAGTAAAGAGTTGTTGAGCAGAAATCTTAAAAACAGACACAAAAATGGTCAAACTGACGCAAGCACAGGATTGCCAAATAAAAATACTTGGATTTTTAATTAGGACCTAGGACTTGGTGCATGAAATATATCTAAAATTCAAAACAGCATGACCTTTTGCAAGGTAAAATGTACTTGGCCACAAATATGTATTTATTCTACTCTGTGTTCAGGCAAATCAAGAATTCTGGGTATGAAATATAACCAAAACAATAGAGGGGTATTTCCGACACGATTGCTACTCTCCGCTAAAAACTCTTACAAAGAAAATCAAGCGAAGATGAGTTCGCCTCTAAATGTAGTGATTGGGGTCTTAACCTATCATTCTTGAGGTCCCGGGTTCGATTGCTGAGAAGACGAACATGATTTCGAAATTTTTATTAATGAAACATTTTTAAATATGAACATTTTGTTTACAAAAGAAATGCATAAGATAAACGCACACATAAAGAAAACGGAACGAATACCACATCAAGTTGCATTACAATGTTGTATTGAATTCTATATAAAATGATGACATTGCTTTTTTCGGTCATTACACTATTTCAAGTTAAACGTTTTAGCACGTGAATATGAACCCTACATAACGAACGTTTAGTTAAATAATTTTGTGCACTTCATTCTACATTCTATAAAATGTATCAATTAACTAAAACTTTTTTGATTTTAAACACTCAATGCTGGCTGTGTATTTTCTAAAATTTATAATTTATACCTCACAGAATGTCCCAAAAATAAACGTTTTCCGTTTGAAGGCTGATATGCCAGCTGACGACTCACCAGAATTTGTTAATTTTAACTATGTATAAAATCGTTAGTTTTTTTTACATATTAGCGCTTTTTATAAAAGTTAACGATTCAGAGAAAATAATAATAATTTATGATTCTGAGAAACTTTACAAATAGATCAGTATCTCAAAATCAACAAATTCGCAAGTTATTTCATAATTTGATAAGCCAAAGTGTATACTGACTAAAAGGTTTCAAGATTCAAAATAAAATAAAAAAGAAAAAGAATGGACAACCCGGCTGCGACATAATATAAACACACTTTTTAAAATTGTAAAAAGAACAAATATGCGTACTAAATACATAAAACAAAAAAATAAATAAATTAAACTTTTTTCTGCACCAGTGCAGTGCCGCACGCATCAATCTTAAATAAACACTTAATACAAGTATAATACGTGAATAGAAATAACAGTTTTATGTGATTTTAAGAAAATATTTCTTAAAATCGATGATTCATAATTTTTTTTTTATGTATTCATTGTTATAACATTTTTTGATAGTAATTTTAATAATGTTTTTTCAGAACAGTGAAGTAAATTTTGACAATCACAACATATTCTTGTTAGAAATATATTTTGTGCTTTCTTACGTCTTAGCGATATTATCTTTATTCACACATTTGACAACATTAAAAAGCTTATTCCAAAAATACAGACTAGGGAAATATTTTAAATATATTGACATTTAAGTTTGAATTTGAAAAATTGACATTATTTTTCGACGTCGAAATATGAAAAAACAATTTTTACTTTCAAATCTGGATTTAGTTCGAGTGCAAAGTTACGGTTTTCTAAAATCTTGAAGGTAGAGCGCTTCAATATTTCAGTTTCATGCGGCTAGAAGTAGTATAATGTATTTAGGGGACTTACAAGAGGGGAGAGCGAACCTATTTCTGTTCTGAAGCCTACTTCACAAATTTGCAAATGGATGACTGCATTAAAATTATGATAAAAAGAGATACAACGAATTCTACCTCTGTAAATCAGTCTTATGAAGTACCAAGAATAATAAAAATTATTCAACCACAAACAAAATAAACGTACTATTTCGTGGATGTTTTCTGGATCAATGTGGCAAAAATAAAACAGAGTTGAGTCTTCCGATGACCTTAGTTGCGCAGAGAGTCTAATTTGATTAAACTGTGACATGCGTTACATATTCCGTTAGGTTAACATTAAGTGGTAATTTATCATTTTAAACCCATTGTACCGTATCGACAAAATCACAAACATTACTGAATATGAATACAACATGCACATAAAAATTACCAGTTAGACTCAACTCAATTTTACTCCTTCTTGTTTTTTTTCTCTACTGGTACAAATTATGGTGTATTGCAAATTCCGCTGAACAGATAAAAGAGAATACTCGAACAACCTAGTTTCCTCCGTTTTCATAGTATCTTGTCAGCATGACATTCGATTATGTCGAAGTTTGTGACATCAAAGAAGTTTTCGTTTTATTTTTTATACTAAAATCATCATTTAATAGAGTTAATTAATATGGAATTAACATCAGAGCTTATTTAATTTTTACTAGCGATAAATTAACAAGCAAGTAACATAACTTAATACCGTTTATTTTTGTTCGAACGATTAACCCGATAAATTGATAAAAATGTATTAATAATGTGCCGGACACCATTTCATATTTATTTTTAGTTGGTCGTTTTTTATATTAACTTTAAGATAATTTAGTGTGATTGCATGTGGAATTCAATCTTATTAGAATCCAGATGTTACTTAAACTCGGAATTATAGGATATTTACTAAAGTCTGTTGGATAGTTGATATTTAATATTTGATCTTAATTTTGATATTTGAAGATCCGTCACACTCTGATTCTATTAACTTAAATCTGGATAATTTAGAATTATTATCTGTTGTTATTTGTTTCTGAATTTTAAAACTAACTTTCAGTTTCCAACTATTTATTTGAATTTTCCCTCGCGAAACGAGTCAGCGGAGAGCCGAGCGTGGGCGTTTTTTACTTATTTTGTATTGAAAAATATTTGGCTGTTTTTTCATGTTATTCATGTTGAATCGAGTAAAAAACTCAAATCCAAGAAGATTGGCGGTTTCCGTGACAGAATCGGGCCCTAGGGGGGGTCTGCAATCGATCTAGGAAAACTCGGTTGGATAGCTTCAGAAGCGCGAAATGTTAAATCTGGCCGGCGCGGCGCGGGATGGAACAGACGACGCCGGGCGCACCCGGGGGCCAATTTCCCTGCGGTCTCCACTAATCATTATCATTTTTAGTTATCTACAAATGCAAACCTTGTGAACTTTTCTTTTTCCATGCATTTTAAACGAGCTGTGTCAAATGTCAACAATGTTTTGAATATGTCCAAATGTTTGCGGACTGGCTGGATTAACTCCCAAGGGAGATATTTAGATACAAATTGTTGCAACAGAGAGGAAAAACATTTGGTTTATAAAGTTTTGAGTTATTTAACTTCACAAAGGTCAACAGATGGAAGAGTTGATGAAATGTGAATGTTTAAACATAGACAGAATGGTGAACGTTGTACAGTGTGTATAGTGGCCACTTAAACCAGCCAATGACAGGTCATAGGGCTTGTAAATGCCTTGACTTCTATATTCTCTCCTCAAAAATGTTTTCCCTCTCTGTTTGCAACAAATCTGTATCAAATGTACCTGATGCAGATGACTTCGCTAGCAACAGCAACCAGGAACTGGAGCCGTAGTTGGATCGGCGAGTTTACCTAAACATTGTGCCCGCGACCTTTCAGGTCCGGGTGCGCGCGCGTGTCGGCAAGAAATAATATTACAATAATGTAATTAAAAAAATTAGTAATTAAGGTTTTTAATAATTAATATTCAATTAGCTTTTTACCTGGGAAAAAAAGATTTGTAAAAAACTTAAATAAATGTACAAAATCCTAAATACAATGTCTCTCGAAAATGATTTCATTACCCTCCCAATCATAATCCCGCCTGTAAATCGCAAACTTTATAATTTTTTAACCGCGTAAATTTACCTTCAAAGAGAATAACGGAGACATTCCCATTTTTATCCAGAAGCAAAAAGAGGTCCCGAAATCGTCGTTCGCAGATTTACCCCAAGCCACCCCCACTGTGACACTTATTATATCTACCTACCCCTAACTAATGCAATTACGGAATAAGCCCTTTTGGTTTATTGGGTTATCATGTCGTACTCTTATTAATAACGTTATTATATAATGTATTGTTTTGAGGCATTGTTTTGGTATTGATTAGGACTGTGTAAGCACGATAATATTATTTATCGTTTAATGTTAATCATTTAACAGTAGCTGCTTTTTTGTTTTTTTTTTATCCTAAAATATTTTTATGAGCAGGTAACTTTTTATGCTTAAGCAGCAGGTTATAATGATACAAAATGTTTGACAGAATTTTCTAGGTTCCCAGCCATTTATGAATGCAATGTACGAGGTGTGTTCAGAAAATAATGGGAATTTTTTAATTTTTCCAGTTTGGGGAGTCCGATTGTCTTTTTTTATATTGGTATACATGTCCCTGGAGTATGTTAAAATTTTTAGCTGTATTTATTGTTTACTTTGTCTGTGGCAGCCGCCAAGGTAAAATGTATTTTTTAGAGCTCGGCGATTTTCGTTTGTTAAAAAAATTGATCAAAGAATTTGTATCCAATTTTGTGTCAAAAGTGAAATAAAGTGTAACAAAGTATGGTAAATATTAACAAATGCCTAGAATAAGTCGACTTTGAGTAAAAAAAGAGTTTACGAGTGTTATAAGCGTTTCCAAGATGGCCGATGACGAACGGCCCGGGGGCCCCAACACATCAACAACTGATGAAAACTTACTGTGTTCTTTTATTTTGATTTTAATGGCAAAACACATCATGAATTCTTGCCACGGAGTTGAATGGTCAATAAGGACTATTACCTACAAATTCAACACCGTTTGTGTGAAACAATACGAAAAAATTGCCCGGATTTGTGGCAACACAATTCATGGCTTTTGCACTACGATAATGCACTTGCTCACACTCCATAGCTAATTCGTGAATTTTTGGGCAAAAATAATAATTTAACGATGCCCCAGCCTCCATTTTTGCCAGACATGGCTCCGTGTGACTTTTTCCTATTTCCGAAAATAAAGGGAACTTTAAAGAACCGTCGTTTTACAAGCATAAATGACATTAATAGCGCATTGCTGAAAAAGCTACAGGCTATCCAAAAGACCAAGTTTAAGAAATGTTTCGTGGATCGGAAGAAGCGCTGGCACAAGTTCATAATATCTAATGGGGACCATTTTGAAGGCGACAACATTAATGTCGACGAATTAATCCATTTTTCTTTCAAAAAACGAAAATTTCTGTTAATTTCTGAACACACCTTGTATTATAATAATTAGCTTTGGGATTAAGATGCTATTCCACAGACTATGAAGCTAAATAATTGAGCAGCGTTCTTTATGTGATGTCAGATAATATACATATATTCAAAGAAGCGTGGTTAATCTACAAAATTTTTAATGTCAAAATCTTAGACAAAATGAAATGTATTAATTAATCATTGGAGATTCTAATTTACATTCCGCGCATGAAATAGTTCATCAGGAGGTTGAAAAGTAAGGAGGATGATTTGTCAGTTGAACAACCTACCGGGTTTGGGTTCGATTCCCGATGAGAACACAAAGATTAAATTAAAGCCTAGGTGTAATGTGATGCAATTCACCTCTGAAATTGGGACTCCTGGCCTGTTGTCGTGCAAAAAACAAAACAACAAAAAAAAAGGTAATTTTTTTCCGTGCTAGGATTACCAGTTTTAGATTCTTGGACTATTTATCGTGATTTGCATTTAAGATTTATTGGTCTTCATTTTAATGGATAAGATTTTTAAATACCTTTAAATATTTTCTCTTTTGCACTGTTTAGTATATAACAGCATTTATTGATATTATTCCTGGCCGATTACCTTTCTTTCCCATTCTTTTCTTGACCTATCCTTATGGTACCTACCTTACGTCAAGATAGAAGATGTTTAAAATTAGAAGATTTGGATTTGGAATAAAACATAACATTTTGACATTAAATTAGCTTGCATAGAAACGCTTGGATTCGGCGCGCTTCGTAGTAAACGTCGTTACATTTCATCGTGCATATCATTATCCAGTGCCCAAAATTGAAGAACATCCTCATCGAACCAATGGTAGATCCATGTTCCGTGTTTCCAATTCTTCAAATACTTCCAACCTTTCACAAAACTGAATAAAATTATTTTTTTCGGTACAGTCCGCTTTTCCTTGACATGCACTTTTTTATATTTTTTAATAATAGGTACTCCTATGCATGTAAATTTTAGATATATAAATGATCACCAAAGATATTGACACCGCTTTACGTAGGTATATACATTCAACTCTAACTTTATAGGGAAGATGATGCTACCAGCTACCACTGTATAGCATGAATATGCATGAAAATCTTAAAAACGTTTTTCCTATTTAGTTATATGTTGCGCTTCAAATTTTTGGTCAAATAAAAAAAATATTATTAAAGTGCTAAATGTGAACATTGAGTTGCAAATATAAAACAAAAATTGATGCTTTTTAAATACTATAACAATAGACATTTAATTGATTCCTGTCACTTGTAGATTAGTAAGTTTTATTTCTTGTAATTTCTGATATACAAAATGCAAACTCATTTTATAATGTAAACGGATTAATTTTTCCAAAATTTAGCGAAAATTTATACTTATTTCAATGAACATATTACAACAGAGATGAAGAATATGTAAAATAAGGTAATATAGAAGTCTAGGCATCCAGAGGGCTTATAACCTGCCAATGGCTGGTTTAAGTGGCCATTTTCCACACCGTGTAACATTCACTATTCTGCCCATATTTGAACATTTAAATTCCTTCAGTTCTTTCATCTGTTGATGTTTGTGAAATTAAAGAGCTGAAACCTTTATTTATGCAGGTGAGACATCCTTTGGTGAAGGAATATAGATGTTCGAATATGGGCAGAATGGTGAATGTTACACAGTGTGTAAAGGGGCCACTTAAACCAACTGTTGACAGGTCATAAGAACTGTAAATGTCTAGACTTCTATATTACCTTATTTTAAATGTTCTTCATCTCTGTTGTAATATGTTTATATAAATAGCTCCCCAGGGAGTTGAATCCAGTCCGTTTGTACAAAAATTTTAACAGACTTAAATATTGTAGACTTATTTTAAATTTTTATTGTTTCATAATCCCTGGACTGAAGCGTAAGACTGTTCATCTTACCTTTATGTAACAAAAAATGATCAAGGTAAGATATGATTGGTGTACCAATACAGTGCCCTATGCACCATTAGGTGTGGAAAAGGGAATGATGATGATTATAAAAAAAATCAGTTACATTAAAACTCTTTCTTCAAACGATTATTTAATTGTGTTTTTACTTTAACAATATTTATAATATGCCCTTATTAGAGCTGTTTCCCAAAACGATTATTGAATTATGTTTTAACGGTAACAATATTTAAATATCATATTTTTTTTTAATATTAACGTTTTTAAGAATTAATATATATAAAGGATAACAAAATTTTTTGATACAAAATGTGCGAGTATGCACATCAACTCCTGTAGCTACGTTAATTTGATTGAATTTGTAATTTCGTGTATTGCAAAATCAGCATAACACGAACAAGAACATACCTACAGCTTCATTTCACCAAATGTGATTCGATGCATTGCATTAGTATGATATTAATGGTAAAATAAATCATTGCTTTGCAATGGTGTTCCTTCGTTATTCGCACGATGGTGAAAACCTTCATGGCGTGTAAATTGGTTATTTTGATTCCAAATATATGGAGCGGATATGTCTCTTTAAATTATAATTAAAGCATAACCAATCCAATATCGGTTTAATCAGCTTTTATTTAAATAAATTAGAAAAAATCAGTTTCGCTGATCTTTAATTTATTTATTTATTAGACAGACAAAGTTAGGACACAAAAACCTTCTTCAGATTTCTGAGATAATAGTACTGCGCACTATAACAGAGAGGACTCTAAGGAATAGCGTAAGAGTTTTTTTGATGAGATAGACCTTTCAGACAAAAGACGTCAGGGGGAGGTGGAAGAAGAAACGATGGTACTGGTACTCGTGAGACATCGCCTGCCAGGAAAACAGCCAAAAGGAAATATACCTGCTGCTCAACTTTCCATGGAACAGTTCCCGTTCAAAAACAGATCGATGATCTAGTGAAAGAAGAAGACCAATAAAAAGTTTTTTGCAACAACAACAAAAAATCGTTTCAAATACAAACCGTATCACTCATAAATAAGAGTTTATTCTTTCCTTTTTACAAAATATAATGCTTTTCTTGTACCTATAAACATAAAACGAATTCCGTATATGCGTATCGGACTGTAATAGGGAAATACCAAATGCTACAAATACCGATAAAAATATATCAAATGAATTTAGAATAATTAATTGTTATTTCAAAATCAATATGGATATTGTGGAGAAATGTTTTATACATAAATGTTATAAAAAAATGGAATGAAAATACGTTGCCAAAAAAACGCAACATGCTTAGCCTTGTCAGTTGTGACGTCAAGATGTTCTAAACAAGGCAATGTTCTAAAACAATTTGAATGGGCGGGAACAAACAAATATGAATCGTGACGTATTATGAGCGTAGCCAATGGAATTACCGTTTTTGCGGGATGTCAGAATTACAAATTTAAATCTATTTTTTGGGCTACTAATAATTATCAAAAAGAAAAATTCTTGACAGTATTTCATAGATCTTTATTATTTTAAAATTGTAAAAAAAAACTCATATTTCCCTATTATGCGAGTTGATCAATTGTATGTTCGGCATCATTTTGTTTATCGACTGTTTTAGCTTACATTAAAAAAAATTTTTTTTTCATTGATTGGAGTGAAAAAATTGTTCTCTAAACCTAGTTCACGAATACATAATAGTTTTTTGTGTTCACGCGAATGAAGAATACAGCTATGTGTGTTTAATATAACCCTGGATAAGTGTTTCGGACTCGAATACTAGTCTCATCTAAACATCCCGAAAAAGAAAATCAATAATAGTAGCTGGCACGTTTGCCTTCTTTGTTTGAGGTTTCGATTCCTTGCAAATTCTACATGAAATATTAGTTTAAGAGGCAAAGTACACTAATCGTATTTCGCTTTACCGGGACTTGCACAGACTGCTCACCTCACATTCGTGTACCAAAGGATTGAAACACGCTGCATTAGAATACCAATATATTTATACCACAGCTAGCGGACAGGGAAATTGGTCAAATAACACAAAGTGGACTATGGGAAAAACTGTTTCATTGGTTTTTATTTTTTAATTTATTATTGGTCGTTTTTTTTAATTTTTAGGTTGTCTAATTTCGATGTTTTATTTTCTACATATAAATGGAGGTATTTAACGCAGTATATATTGAAAGTCTGATTATTTTTTATTATGTGGTTTGTGAATTCGGATTTTTTTTTTACTTATACACCTCAAGTGTTCTTTTAGTCTGTTATTTATATAGTAACATACAATGATAGGTATTTATGTTTCCTACAACAATCTACTGTATATTTACTCGATCTGAAAGATGTAACTTTTCATAAAAGAGACTAGCTCTTGTGCTCGGAGAGTGGCCTATATTGTTTTAGTATTTCATTAGATTAAGGGAAGTTGTATAATTTTGAATTAAATAAAATAGTAATACAAATGAATACAAATATATTGCAAATGTACACATATATATAAGATATGTTACCAATTATGAGGAAGCCTCTAATTAGACCTTATTAAATGCGTTTATAATATTATATATTTTATTATTTTGCAAAACGTCTGTTGGCTTTCCAATAATAAAATGAAAAATTAATAAAAATATTACTGGTCTAGTCATGTTTTTGTCTTTTCTGATTAGAGTAGTAATCATGTAATTCTTTCTATGACATGATTTTAATAAATCCAACACATAACACAGTACTCAGATAATAAAGCCAATATTTGAAGAAAAAAATGTATGAAATATTGAGAGTGGATAACCAGTTCTAAGGAGGACTGCATGTGCAATGTAAATTTTATTTATCTTTTTCAAACGTCAAATATTTTATTTATTTCTTGCAATTCGTGTAATTTTGACAACACAGTGATTTTTTAAATATCGACCGTTTAATTTTTACTGTGATGCCAGTTTTTCTCCTTAGTTGTTCTACAAAATCTACGGATTTTTATTTTTATGGTCAACTGGGGTTTACGATGGCGAACTTATTACTTTTTAGGTATGAAGAAAAATGAAAAATATTAAAACTATCATATACATTGTTTAAAACAAATCGTTTTCAAGTAGGTACCTACATCTAATTCTCCGATTTAATTTCAGCTTTAACGTTATAGTTTATTTTATTGAGTTTATTGTTTTGTTATAAAAAAAGTAGAAAAAATAGAATACAAGAAACGTCAGTGAACCCTTTGGAATATTATCATACTTGGTTAATTTTTATGATTGTCTGAAATGGGTCTATGGGTTTGCTCCGATTCCATTCCATTTTACTGAATACTTTGCGTGGTTCTCTTTATCATTAAAATTTCTTTGTTTTGAAAAATATCTAGTTAAAGCTTTAATGACCACGGTTGGTGTCGTTATACTTCCTAAGGGATGAATATTATTTGTTGACTACTTCGGCCTTTGTACTCCAAGTCGAACTACTAAAAAGTTCCAAAGTTTTGATCGCGCTTTGGTAATAAAACCGGCGCCCAATAACGTCAAATCACGCCATTAGCAAAACAAGAAGAATAAAAGATGGATTTTAAATCACGCCTGTGAATATTAAATCTAGAATTGAAAATACCTCTTTTTATTCTTACTCTCTTTGTTACTTGGTAATTCTTTTCTATGGTGGGGTGGAAAAGTGACTTTTGGAACGATGTTTCATCTCGCCAGTCGACGTAACGACCAGCAAATGTGTTTCCCTAATTTACGAGCGGCCAACTCCCGCGCAAGAAGAAAACATCTCTTATTGGGGACAGGTGACTCACAAAATCGGTTTTCGCCACCAAAGACTCAAAATAAAGAAGAAATTTGTTGTTTTGTGATACCTTTGATGCATAAGATAAAACTTTACACAGTAAATTATATCCTCGTTCGTAATATTAAGTACTTCTTTATGATTTGAAATTAAATGACAAATGGGATTCAACGTAAAGATGAAAATAATAAAGTTCTCCGATAAATGGAATCTTTATTAAAACGAACTGGATTTTTTTTTTGTAGCTAATGTCACGAACTCACGAATCAAAGGTCAATGGTTAGAATTCCGCTCTACCACAACTTGATTTACGTTTTCTAAAAGTGAGCTATTTACAACATGAACTCAAAAAACGGCCCCCCTAAAAATTAAATCATCTTTATTATACATAAAACGCGATGTTTGTTTGTGTGTCCTCGGCGGACTGAATAACTATTGAACAGATTTACGTGCGGTTTTTAGCAAAATCTACATTCTGCCACCTGCGGGTTATATAACTAATAAAACCTTGAATTTATTAAGTACCAAAAAAGTTAGTAGCGTAAATATTTTTTTATTCATCACCAGAGTTACATTCAACAAGAATGCAGACAATAAAAAAATGTGAAGACGTTATATTTTTAGTTTTTGAATCTTTACAAACAACATATAATATATA
The DNA here is from genome assembly GCF_059751315.1 of Micrasema longulum. Classification (NCBI taxonomy): domain Eukaryota; kingdom Metazoa; phylum Arthropoda; class Insecta; order Trichoptera; family Brachycentridae; genus Micrasema; species Micrasema longulum. The sequence goes on from NW_028280380.1 coordinate 101,664, forward strand.
TGAAAGTTAATTATATAAAGTTATTTTTATCTTAAAGATCATTATCATTTTTTTTTCCTTTTTTTCAGGTTAACTAATGAGTTGATATAATGCAATTTTAGTGAGTTTAAGTATTTTATTTTATTTTTAGTGTCCCATCCATATTTTTAAATTAAATATCAATTGTTCCATCTAACTTTGAATTATCTATCCTTACCTCTGTTTTGTATAAATACATTGAACTCCTTAATAAAGATACCAGTCTCGGAGATGTCGCGAAAGCGATGAAACCAGTCACTGGATATTCCAAATTTGTGGATTAAAGTATCACTCGTCTTTTATTTATAAAATAAATAAATTTTGTTTTCTAGTACGTTACATACATTTCTAAAGAAGTGTTAAATGCAAACTGAGAACTCATTAAAAAAGAAAATACCTAAACGAACTAAAATGTCAATTTTTATATCTATTATACATTAGCCGTGATATGTGCAATTTCGTTAATAACTTTTCATCGTAAATATAACATAAATTGTGTAATAATTTTCCAAAGAAATGTTTTTTTTTTATCCTTTTCTTCAATATTCATGACGTGATTCTAAAACAAAAAAAAATGTAGGTGTATGTGGCTGACTCAAAAGCAAACAACTGAGCTACATTACATCATTTTCTTCTTGGAAACTGGGAACTTAACACGGAATTTCCCAGCATGTCGGGATATAAAAATTAAAATTGTTTAATAATGTTATCGTGTTATACACGTGTACATAATATGTATTTTTTTTTAAATGAAAACAAAAGGAAATAAAAAATAATATCTAACTCACCCTACTGAACCCGTGGAACCGACCTGTAAAAAAATACGTCAGTTAAGCTAGGGTTTCCTAGGACAGCGGTGCCCGTATTTTAACGGCCGTAGTGAACGGTGATGCAGTGGACAGCCGTCGTAGAGGTGACTAGAGTGTGGTTTTCTAGGAAAACGGTGTTATCAACACCATTTAACACCGTTTTCCTAGGAAACCACTCTCTAATCACTTTTACGATGGCTGTCCACTGCATCACCGTTCACTACGGCCGTTAAAATACGGGCACCGCTGTCCTAGGAAACCCTAGCTTTAGACATAAAATACTTAATGAAAATAAAAATGATAAAAAAATTGCACAAAATCGCAATGGAAAACAAACAAAACGATGGCATAACAGTGTTGACAAATGTTGTTGAAAAATGCTGACTCACGCAAATTTAAAACTAGACAATAGCAATACTACCACGGAAAGCTAAATGCAGGACAGTTAAATATACTTCACAGTGGATTTTAACAGAACAATAACTAACTTGACTACTTGAAAAATTACAAAGGATAATTTTTTTAAATCAACATTGAAAAGGGGAGAATAGGTTACAGGGGATCACTTTTTTTAAACCTGTGAAATTCATCATTGACAGACATCACACCTTCACCATGTTGGTATAGTTGACGATAAATTCTCTCCAGCGATTACGAAGATACACTACAGACCACTCACCTTCTAGTTGTGGGTATTTACATCGATGTGTAACAAGGGCAAGCGTACCCCACGGTAAAGTGACAAACCATTATTATGACATCAAAGTTGAAGATATATCTTCCCGATCGATTATAAAGATACACTACCGACCCCCACCGTCAAGTTTTGAAGCAAGTACCTACTGTGGGAGTGCAAGAATAAGTCATTTTATAAATGCTTTGATTCGAGTTAAATTTAAAAATTCAAAGTTGCCTTGTCGAGTCTCCGACGCCTCCCTCTCTAGATGCAACCACCAGTCAACTCAATCATCAAAAATGCACTTCAATAAAAAGAAAAGTTTATACCAGTTCACTGGATCTCTCACAGATTCAACCAGGAGAACAGTGTGGAAGTTGAAATTACTGACGCTCAAATGGTGTTCACAGAGTTTATTTTTGTACAATTCACGTACACTTAAATTTAGTCTATAAAAAATTATGAAAATTGGGGAAAGAAATGAATGAAATGTCACAATAAAAAGGTGATGAAACTAGAATTTCATATTATTTAATATCAATTATATCAGCCGGAGGAATCAGAGGAGAAAACTGCCACGAGGTCGGATTATAATTGTCATCCTATCATTTGGACATGTTTCCATCTTCATGTTGAAATATATAATGAAATCTATCGATTGACGTTAGAAATTCCATTTCATCTACATTTTTGTAGATTTTACATGAATTTATGAATTCCAAGCGAGCTGTTCGTCTTTTAACTATTAAATCTACGGAAGTTCCGATAAACATATTATTTAAAACAGGGTATGAGAAAATTTTCCCCATAGTGGTGAGCATTATAATATATGTTTATCATCCTGGATTATTTAAGTACAAAAAATAGTATTGAAGGTTATGGCATTAGTTGTCTAAATTGGTTACCCAAAAGGAACCTTATTAGAAAATAAATAAGAAAATCCGTTATCTTGCCAGATTTAGATTAGATTTACGATGCAAAAATTATTTATCTTACGATTTTGGTTGTTAATAGACTTCATGAGAGCCTTTCCCGAATTTCCCGAATTTTGGTCCGCGAAACCACACGTGCTTCCGCACCATCGCCATTTAACCTCTTATTTGTCCGCGCGTTGATCGTTTTTGTTTTAACTCTGGCAGTCTTGCCAGGTGTAAATTTACTTTGCATTTTCGCAAAAGGTTAGGCATGGTGCCTGTTTAGCAAGAACCATGACAGTAAATCGGTTTGTACCGACGGATCTAGTGCCTCACGTTACACGTTACTACTCATAAAAAGTGTCAAAAATTTTCTTCCGCCGAGCATTTTTTCCTTTATTACAATTCATTTAATTTTTTTATCGTTCTGCGGTGGCCAATTTTTTTCTTAAAATCTTTTTTCAAACATTAGAGAGAAAAAAGTGAATTTTGAAGTCGAATTAAATTCTGACATAACTGTCAATTTTAAAGACGAAGGGCCTTATACACGGATAATGTACCAAGATTCTGTCATATTAACATAACACCGCATGTAAGGGTAAAAATGTTGTCACTTTAAAAATAAATTTAGTTATTATAGTTTTTCTATTTTTTTTACTATGTTCCTGAGTGTACGTATCGATACGTTAAAAGATCCGACTTTGTAATCGCTCCGTAAAACATACCGTCTTGGCAATTATCAACAGTCATATAAAAAGCATGTTCAAGCGACCATTTTTTGCTTGAACTTTATTGACGTTAATAATCGCTTTGAAGTGGCCATTTAATATCACAAAAGCCTTTTTGATACATAAATGAGAACTGTTTTAAATTTAATTTAAGTAAGGAACGCGGACTAAATTTTCGGGGTCATTCATTGGTTGGATTTGATCATATGACGTTGATACGACAAGTCGATAAAACATATCGGGATAAATAGAGATAGTTCAGAAGTTAGGTATACCGCGTCCCTGGTCTCTCTGATAAAATCGAAAGAGGCGTTCATAGCCTTCAAAGTACGTAATGGTTTCGGTTTGCCATTTTTAAGCTTATTTAATTAGATACTTTATAAAAATACATTTAACTTCTGTTACTGGTTACGGCAGATCAGACCAAAATACACTGAATCATGCTATTTAAAAAATATACAAGTGTTAGTTTAAACAATAAACTGTTATTTCTACGTTATGTTCATTTTCAGTTCTACCAATCTTGAAGATAAAATATTCCATTTTCTATTTCGAGGTTATTCAGGATACCGGTTGTAATAATAGACTTCCCTTTCCGTCTTGATGCTCTCCTCTCTATTCTTGAACCTGATTTTGGTAATACATGAAACTTGAAATGACTTACAACTATTTATTTGTATAAAGAAAAACAATCCACTATGACCCAAAATGAAATAAAAAAACATGAAAAAACAACATGCCCTTCTCTCAACTCCCAACTAACTAAAATAGTGAACTTTATTATTAAATTGTGACCAATGAAGAGAAAAATCATATTCTTTAAATTTTTAACGCATACTAAAAAACGACACTTATTAAATACAAGTTAAAAACAAGTTCCGTCCTAAAATATTATATAACAGAAGCATCGCAGCATGTCCACTGATGTCCTGAAGGTAACTAATGTGACAAAAAGGGTATGAAAAAGTGTCAACTTAACCAAAGTGCGTATGTATGCGCTCAATAGACACGAAGCAATTGCAAACGATTCACTCTAACCCATGATCTACTCTTAACGATGATGCCATATCAACATAACGACTCTTAGTACTAAAGTAGGACGCTCCCTAAGAGTAATAAAGATGGTTCATCTCTTACTTAGATAATAAACTACAGTCAGTTATGGTTGGGGGCAATAGATCTGTTTTCATCTCCATTCCGTCTGGTGCACCACAGGGAACACGCCTTGGGCCATTTATATTTAATTACTTTATCTATGATAAACAATCATGTTTCAAAAATACCCTTTACCTTTGTTTTGCTAACAATAAAAAAAAACCTAAAAGTTAGGCGAAAGAGGTTTGTGCAAAATTACAACAAGACCTTTATGTATTATCGAATTTTTATATTGAAAACAAAATATATTTTGCTCTTAATAAAAAAAACTATATGAAAAATAAGATTTTAATCTGAGAAGAAAACATATTCCGTGACTTAGGAACTCTTTTGGACTTGAAATTCAATTACGTAGAAACATTCATCAACAAGGCATACAAAATGACTGGATTTATTATGCGGCTGTGTAAATTTAAAAAAAAATCTTAAATACATTTATAATGCTATACACAACACACGTACGCTCCCATCCTTAATATGAATATTGCGCTGTTATTTGGCCTGTTCATAAATTTCATATTAATTGAATTGAGTGTTTAAAAATATTTCTCGAACTGGTAAAATATAAATTTTATATGCATTTCCCAAATTATACAGCTTCTACAAAATTGTATCACCTTGATTAACTAACAGACAACTTGCCCACCACATACCGCACACCCCAATTGAGGACATAAGTCTCCTTGGTGGTGCCCACACGTACCAAAAAGTTGCTTGTTGCCGAACAAGAAAAGCTGCCCGAAGGAGTTTTGTAATTTAAAAGCCTTAGCACCTTTGTGCTGAAATAAAGTAATCCCGAAGTATATATGCACTTCAGTGGTTGATTACAAAACTTTTTAAAAGCCTTCAAATTATTTTTGGAAGCCACCAGATCTGTATATCCGACAGGACCTATAACAGGGCTACGAATAGTAGCGAGAAACTCCATTCGGTAATCATTGAGAGGAAGAAAGGACAATATCACAGGATTTGTTCAGGGGAATCAACAATATTAAAAACAAATAATTTGTAATTATATTTACCATGATTTGCTAAAAACTGCGTAATCCAGTGATTGGGGTTAACCCTTAAAGATTTTAAGCGCTGGCGGATTGAAGGAAAAAAAGAAAGGTCCTTCCTTGAAGAGAAAGATTCCTATCGAGATCGCAAAGATTCAAGAAGAGCACTAAAAGTCTTTTTTTTTTATTCAATTGAGAAATTCCTTCAGTTGGAAGGAGACGAACGGCACCAAAGATAGAGAAACGTTTTTTTTTTCAAGTGGAAATCCACGGACTGTCTCTGGACCTACAGATCCAATGGGGACAAGACTGTTTAAACCGGGAGTGCATCAGCCGAGCATGTCTTATGTACTCTGCAAGAGTCAGAAGAGGTTGTCTTTGTCCGGCTTAAATAATTCTCATAAAATATTGCAACTCATATCGGTGTGCCCAACAGCCAGCTGCATAGCATACAATGCCTAAGAAAACGAATTTACAATAGACTGTTGAAGTTTCAAACGACAACCCCCAGCTGGCGTTCTGGCCATGCGCACAACTTTTATGGAAAGCCATTTTTCCTAAATTCACAGGTTTTCTAGCAGAGAAAGTATCAGACAAATTTCTTTCAAGAATTACACCGAGGAATTCACTAATGCACAGAAGAGATATCCTCGATTGGAGCCTGCTTTATAAATTCATAAAAAATAAGTTTGATCCCCTAGAGATAATTAATCTACTTGCTTACCATGTCCCCTCCTGAACAACTAGATTTTTTTTCTATATTCATAACATTAAAACTTATAATCGGAAACATTATACCATCTGACTCATTTAAAAATAATTTTAATAGTATCGATATATTTATAACACTCCATAATATGATAGGTACAGAAGAGAACAAACCAGCTTAATTCAGAATAACTTTTTTGCTCTTTTTTTATCTTTATTTCTCGTCAACAAATCAAATGCATTATTACACCCCTGCTTTTCTTCATTCATTCTCCACCACTATATATTAGTTTTTTTCACTCCCTTCCTACTATTTCCTTTTTTGTCCCTAATAATAACTCTGTTTAAATTACTCATCATTTTATTTTTTATGCTGTATAAACCCTCGCTTTTTCTTATTTCGTTATTAACTGTTTTATTAATATTAGCAAGTAATACAAAAATACTTATTATTACTTAAAAAACATGGTACTACTTAACAATCACTACTTAAAATTAGTTATATGGATCCTATTACTGTGTTATTATTAAAATCCATAAAATAACTAATCAGTTACAAAAACTCTACTTACTTAAATGTCTACTTAACCATAACAAAAAAACACATAACTACCACATGGAAAATGCACTATCGGTCGCGATTTGTTTCCAGCTAAAACAATATGGCTGATCGTTCGGTCAGCCGGAATGAATGAAAAAATATACCATTCAATGTTTCGTGGGTTATTCAACCAAAACGCAATGCGGCCAATCGTCGATTGGTCTTTTCACGATACGAAGCTGTTTTGTAATTTGGCTGGCCAATATGTATTTCGGCTAAAATGACAATTTGGCTACGGCATAACCCGAACGAATAAAAAAAAATCAAACAAACAAAATCACTATTACGATTCATCAGCAGCCATCTCGTGTCCAATGATGAACACAATCCATTCCCCTTAAATCTCCACACATCCCTATCCTGAGCTAACCGCATCCAACCACATCCAACCACATCCAACCATATCCAACCACATCCGGCAACCCGTCTTATGAGTTACCCGTCTTAGATTACCTATTTCTGCTTGTTCTGGGTCGCCATTTTAGGACTGTTTAGGACTGTTTTGGCATAAGCCATAAATTGTAGTAAAGGCAAATAAATGGTTACTGATAAATAATAATTATATTGCGAGAGTCAATATTTTTATTACAGATGTACTTTAATAAAAAAACTCAAATCGAAATACTTAAAAAGTTTTTATATTTTTTACAATAAAAATCTAGATGTAAATCTTTTTCTAATAAGACATACCTAATTTATTTACAGTGGTGAAATATTTATATATTTTATTATTTACATTTTTTTGTTATCGCTTTGGTACATTTTCTTATTAATATCAATTTATTTATTATAACAATAAACCCCACATAAGCATGACCTGAATTTTTATTTATTTATTTATTTAAACGCCTTGTAGGCTTTTACATGTTTTTACCCTGTAGGGGTTTACTTAATCTTAAATACATAATGAAATCTACGATATAGACGTATATTCAATAAAAACAGAAAGTTTCATTCAGATTTTTTTTTTTTAAAACGAGTTAGTGGAAAATATGAAATATGTAGAGAAAAAAATATCTGGATAATTTAATTAAGAAAACTTATATTAGCAAAGAAATACCTTGTTTGGAAATGAGATCAGTAACATGTATACTTTGAGACTCAGTATATAAATAAATTATTAAGAGAAGTAACGCTTAAATAATCATTCTCTGTAGCGTCATAAATGGAGGAGTTATAAAATTAAGGGCTTGTCTCTGTCCTAGTGTTGATTTACAAAAAGTAAGCACTTGATTTATTTTTTATCTGGGGCAGTTTGTTTTTTGAAGAAACAAGTGCTGACGATTTACAACATATTTTGGACATTGGAGACAATATTATATCTGATGGAGGGAAATGTTTTTTCTTATTTAGCATAATTTTTATTATCAGTTTTTGAACTATTATCAAAGAGTTAATATAATTATTAAATGCCCCACTTCATCCAATTACTCCGTATGATCGTTAGAAAGCACCGTACCACTTATTGCTATATGTAGAAGCCAAACGTGTGTACACAGTACAGTACTGTTTATACTTAGACATTAGACAGGGCTCAGCGCATTTTGAAACTTGGAGTTGTACGATCAACGCAAAGCACCGTTTGAAGATATTTCTGGCAGTGCTAAACTTTGAAGTGAGCTCGGCGGCAGGTTTTTCAATAATTGACGCAAATTAATTAAAAACTTTATGTCGGTAATTTATATTTTTATCGTTTTGCTATCATTTTACTTTCAGTTGGTACTGCGGAACAGCGTTTATTCGTTTTATTTAGAAACATAGAGTCTAGAAAATTATCAATGGGACACTATGTTTTAAAACAGGTTTATTCCACACACATGCATGTACATGTACATATAACATACATTTTTAATAACCTTTTAACATTTACTCTAAAGCACTAAAAAGGTTTTTTTTTGTTCTTTTTTTTTCATTTAAAGATCATATCTGTCAATAATGGTTTTAGAGAGATCATTGAACCACCTTGGAATAACAAAAATACAATTTAATGTTTAATGTCCGAAGTAATCTAATTTTTATTAGTTCGTAATCATCATCATCTATTTATTTATTTAACTCTTTATATACATATACAAAATACAAACACGTATAAGAGCGGGTATATTACCTGAAAGCAACTCCTTCCTACCTACCCAAAGCGTTCAGTTTGAGAAAATTACAAGTACATGGACATATTCTAAGAAATAATACTGAATCTTAAAATGTTATACAAAATTAAAAACAAAAAATATCTTAAAAATAATTAACACTATACTATGAAGAGAGGAAAAGAGATGGCAAGAAAAGAAGACGGAAAAAGGAACAACCCAAATATTTTTATAGTCACATTTTAATCTTGATTTAAATGTAAATAGAAAAGGGGCGTCTCTTATATTAGTGAGTAGATTATTCAGCAATAGAGCAGCTACAACTGTGAAAAGGAAAGCAAGAAAATTAGAGCAATGAATGGGTATTAAAAGAGTTCTCTCGTTACTAGAAGGAAGAGATAGTCTATGTTGTGATAGAGGTTCGAAAAGAGCTCTATGATAAACAGGTGAAGTGGAATTATTCAAAATAAGTGATAAAATGTGAATGTTTTTTCTACTGAGCCTGATACTAAGCCAGTGTAGTTGCGTGCGATATTCGGTTATGTGGTCGAGTTTGCGAAGATTAAAGATAAAATGTATACAAACATTCTGCAATCGTTCCAATTTATCGAGTAATTCAGAGTTAGCATTTAGTTAGCCCAATCATTCCATTTCCATACTCAACGGTGCATTTGAAATTTGTGGAACAATTTTTGTCACTTTAAATACGTGGATATCTGTACCGTGGGGTACTTGTGCCCTCTATACATTTCGACGTACTTACCTCACGACTTGAAGATACAGGGTTTGGTAGTGTATCTTCGTGATCGCTCGGCAGAATTTATCTTCAACTATACTGTCATGGTGAAAGTATGTCACTTCAATGCGTAGATGTCGATGTACTAACTCAAAACTTAAAGATACTGGTCGGTGGCTTCGCTAGTCGAACATTCATTTTATTTCAAATGATCGCTGATACGCAGGGGTTGGATTTTCAACGAAGTGTCATATGCACTATTTAGTACGGATACGGAAATGATGATGAATAGTTCCAGAAAATTTTGATGATGTTATTTTACTCTCTTTTACTAACAAGAAAATAATTGAAAAAATATCGATATTCAAACAAAGTCAGACAGGCCAGTTAAACTAGTTAACGATAAGTCATAAGCCCGTTAGCATGATTTACATATGTCCCTCTTTAAAATATTCCCCTTTTTCGTGGTAATACATATTAATGGTGATTTAAAATTAAAGAGCAATTTTTCATAATTTTTTTACAAATCAATATATTTCATCAATGGTACATGTTTTTTTTATTCTATACAAATCAAATTTTATGCATCTACTAAATTTTATAACTGAAACTCTCCAAAAAAAATACCTAACTCTTGTTCTTGTAGAGTAACTTACACTGTTATATTTATAGTTATTTATTTATTAGAATTTATATACTTTTAAATAAGCGAGTACATGAGAAAAGAAATAATAACTTATCGGATATAAAAGGAAGAACGAAAATTAATAATACATTCATAATCATTAAAATTAAATGCAGTTTTTTCACTCGTTCAAAAAGTTCTTTAAATTTACTTTGAATTAATTTATTGAAAGATTAGTTTCAATAGTTTTTAGTTCATTTGGGAGATTATTGTAATTTTTGAGACCTTTGAACTTAAAGCTATTTTAAACATGACTTATTTTTATTAAATTTAGGGATTTAAATATTATTTTGGTATCTTAGTGACTTTATTCATCTTAATTTTTTTTTCTTCTGTATAAATTTGTGCAATGCAATTTATTTTATTAATAGTGTCTATGGTATGAAATTCAAATAATTTATACAGAATTTCTGTATTGAATATTGAGGGTTTCTTTAAAATGACTTCAATAATTAATATTTGTACTATTTTACAAACATAAATACATGTGAGTACTCTCATGGCATTAAACAAAGCCTATTTTTTTTTAACATGTGAAGTAAATTTACACCTCGTGACAATACTCCGGGCGAAAGCAGAAACTGTGTATTTTAGAATTTAAAATGGTGAGGATACGCAAGCATGTGAGATTTCGTTAACCCTAAGACTAAAAGAACGTGGGGAATACATACATGAAATCAAAATGGGACCAAATCGTAAGTGTAATAGTTTTTGTATCGCCAAACTAATTTAGATTTGAAGCGATAACTTATCCTTTTGTTTATTTTCAAACGGGGTTTCTTTTCAATTGACCACTTACTGAATTTAAAAATGCCACAAGTTTTATTACTTTTTTTAACATAATTAATTAATTATCATGGATGATAATTATGCATCATAGCAATCAGCTATATTGGGAAGATTTCTCAGTGAGGTAAATGTTAAGAAGATATCGGAATGTAAGTACATTAAATTATTGAATGACAACCAGCCCCGTCGGAGTTCTATAATTGAAAGCTCTATGATGTCAAAGGAAAGTCTACAAATAAATTAATCGAATCGAATTTGTTACGTCGATCGATAGATTGCGTGACTTATTTCAGCAGAAAGAGAGGAATATGTTCCAATAATATAATGTAGCAGCATCTTCTTCATTTCATTAGATGAATCATTTTTTTGTGTTTAATAATATACAGTTAAAGTCTTTTTATTCTTTCGCTTGTAATAAATCATTCATCTCACTTGGTAATCGTCATACATTACTCGAATCGTTTGATGTTCAATAAATTTTAGTAATTAAATAAAGATAAGTTTCAATCGGGATATTAATATTGTAAACGTAATTTTATTAAAGAACAAACTTCGTAAACATCATTTGATCATCTTTTGTTTCAATTTCCAAACCGTTCTTCTGGGTAAATCTGTGAGAGATTTAGCTAAGATTTCTACATTTATCATTTTTATGGAATCTTGATGGTTGAGTTAGCTGGTGAGTGCATTTCAAAAGGGTGGCGGCGGCGTGAGAAACTCGTTAAGTCAATTTTGAATTTTTAACTTTTCTCATGTCAAAACATCCATTGAATAACATATCTTTGACTCTCGGGCTCCCACTTCATTGCTTCACGGTACTTAGTTTTCTTAACCTATGTAATATGTAATGTGTAAATGTATCTGTCTATATGTGTACACATTTATTATTATAAGTGCTTACATGTAGTGCTAGTTGATCAAATGTATAGTAAGTAGGTCTTTCAAAGTGTGTTTAGAATTTCAAAAGATCTAAAAGTCTAATTTATTTCAGTAGCATGTTGCTCCTTAGAAATCCAAGCTTTTAATAATAATTGTATGTAAATTCACATTTAGTTGTTTTGATTTTATTATTCCATCTAGGAATAAACTAAATAAATACATTTTCCTAAGGGGGTTATATTCCGTAGTTTTTTACAAATACTACAAATATGGAAGCTGTCGAAGTTGCCTCGTATTAAAAAAAAAATCTGCGTAGACTTCCATATTGTCATCCAGTTTTCCTTATTTTAAAACATATGATAGACGTATTTGGATCTACATAAAAGGATCAAAAGATATATTATTTTTTTAAAGCATAAAATTGCAAAATTTGAATTAAAAAATGTGTTTTTTTCATACTTAAGTAATGGAAAATTCACTAGAACGTCTTTTTATATGGTAAATTCTAATAAGAAAACAATACTTGAAAGGTTTATTTGTATAAAAATCAATTCGGAATTTTCAAAAAAACACCTTAATTTTTTTTTACATGACATGTTATCAAAATACTTAAAAAACCGTGAATAAGATTATTCACTATCATTATCACATGTATATTATACGCCAAGTAAAATAGAGATATTCCAATAACGAACAATACAATTGAGGGCATTGAAAGCAAAGATAGCAACCTCCAAAAAATTATATATTTTTTAGTTATGATGTCAATCTGTAGTTTATCAACTTTATTTTTAAAAGAACCATGAGTTGAGTTGCAAACGTAGTTTAAAATCATACTTCTGATGATTTAAATATAGTTTTTGGAAGCATAGCAATATCCATCAGCCATTTTATTTGACCAATGACAGGCTTGATATTTAAATTTTCATAATGGCCGTGCCATACAAATATAAAGACAGTTATTTTAATTCGTGTTTCTATTAAAGCTAATTTATTAGTATCTTAAAGTTTAAGTTCAGTGAAAATAACATTTTTAACATAAAGACTCTCTTTGGCAATAGTGAAGCAGTTTTTGTTATTTTTCACGAAAACACCAAAACGGGAGTTTTCTTTTTTTGCTTCTAATGCCCTCAATTATTCCATTATTACGCATTGAAAATTTAACGTTCAAAAATGCATTTCAAAAAATATTTTTGGATCTTATTATTTCGAAACCGTGTTAAACGGGGTTTCAATGTATTTTTTTATTTATTTTTTGTTTTTTTACAATAAATACACAGCAATAAAAAACATATTCATAGTAAAAATATTAAACAAAAAATCCCACAAAGGCATGGCCTGTTCGTGGGTATACAAGAAAATGTTAATGAATTTTTGCTCCTAAAATAAATAATGGACAGTTATAATTTTTGTGTAACATAAGGAAGAAAATGTAAAATATTCTATAAAAGATTATAAGGCATTTTTTTATAGTAATTAAAAAATGAAATATTTTTTTTTTTTAAAAACACGAAAATATTCCTTATTATTAATTAAGAGTCACAAAATAAATCGTAGAAAAAAAAAGTACATATCTTAAGTTTGAATCCAGGATAGTGCATGTTTACAATATATTAATACATATTTTCAGTATGGCAATCGTTAAAATTGGAGATAAAACGTACGAATAAAAAGCTTAAACAATTTTAATTAAATTTGAAAACTTGAGCAAGAAAACGGAATATTATCTGTAATATGTAATACGAGTATGTACTTGGCTGCAGGAAAAGATCTCGGAAGCCACAAAACCCCCCCTGAGTTATCAAAATGAAACTCATCCATAGACGGCAAGTTTTATTAGCCGAACTTTTTAATCGGCACACATTATAATGTATATTTTAAGACCCATGGGTGCATGCATTACTTTTATTTTAAAAACTACTGTGGGTTTTAAAAATGACTAGTACAACAACCTGTTCACCATATTCTACCGCTCACCGCATTTAAGGGACATATTAGTCTTCTTGGCGGTGCCCTATTCAAAGCAGTATTGCTTTTTACCGAACGAGAAAAGCTGCTTGAAGGAACTCTCTGTATTCTAGTAGCCTTGGCACTTATGCGCTGAAAGAAAAGAACCCAAGTCCTGACAGAGTTTTGAAGAAATTATTTAATAATAACATATTTAAAAATGACTGATTGATAATTTAATCTTCATAACTATATGCAATTAAGCGTGTTGTTTTAAACAACAATTGTTTTTTTCCTCAAAACTACATTTATTTATGCGTGTAGTTTTAAAAAATAATTTCTCAAACAATTTATTATTACTTTATATATATTCCATTTTAGTATGACAAAATTATTAATTTTCGTATCCTGACTTGTTAGGAAGTCTCTAGTTTAGTCAGGATTTTGATTATCTTCTTTCTGTACATAAATAATTCCAAGCCTACTAGCTTACTTTTGAATTTTATCACCATTAAATAAAAAAGTAAATACTTATCACCTTTAGACAAAAAAAAGGTTTTTTTTTAAAGACATAAATATCTTGTATTATGTTACTTTCGATTGGGTAAGGTATTGTTTTATTAATCGCTACTTACCGCGTTAGGGAATAATTATCTCGAAATATTCCCATTTATAAATTTATTTTACATGATACCTTTATTTTCAATACAAATGAATAAATAATATTTTCTACTTAATCTAAATCGTCATGTATTTTAATACTTAATTTAACTGTAGATTACTAAGTACATTCAATTTGTGATGTTTTAATCATCGAATACATTTTTAATCGTAACCAATTCTTTTGCCATTATTCATCCTTTAATTTCGATCATAATATTTTTACATAAAAAGAATTTAAATAGCTACGTCAATCAATAAGCTATAAAAGATCTTTAAAATACCTATGCATGTGTCTGTAAATGCTGTCAAAATAAATTACTCAACAAAATGTTGACATTTTGAATAAAATATTATTTTCAACATGTAAATTGGGGTACTTTAATACTAGCAGCTTACAAGTAAAAACCTCAGATTCGGTAAACTTTTTAATTATAAACTGTTAACTAGGAGAGACAGTCATATAATACAGTTGCTAGTGCATGCATGTAGGTATGCAGATACTGTAGGTATGTTGTTATTGCCAACCAACACATCTACACCTTTTACAACTCTCCGTCTATGATTTGGGCGTACCTATTAAAAAGACGAGACTAAATCAACTTTGTAGTTTCTCCATTAAACTAACTAGTTAAAATTATTATCGTCACATTTAATTATACGTAAACATACTTGTTTCTATACAAACCAACATATGACAAAGTAATAACCATCGCCCGGGTGTGGTGCCCGTGTACCCTCGGACTCAGACGGTCAAGACGGTTATACTGTAATGGAATGAAATGAACGTAGTTCTGCTGAAAGCAGCCAGTCCACAATTTTCAAAAAATTAGATATTGATGTTATTGGGTGCAGTAAGAACATTTCTATGTTCTGCTAAAGACATCCAGACCGCTTTTGTTAAAAAAAACCAGTTAAAATCACCTTCTGAAAATGGTATCGATCACAAAAACGGCATTTCTTAATTTGCAGAAAACAAGCACAGCACTAAAAAAATCTAAATATTTCTTATTAGAATTTACCATATAAAAAGACGTTCTAGTGAATTTTCCATTACTTAAGTATGAAAAAAACACATTTTTTAATTCAAATTTTGCAATTTTATGCTTTAAAAAAATAATATATCTTTTGATCCTTTTATGTAGATCCAAATACGTCTATCATATGTTTTAAAATAAGGAAAACTGGATGACAATATGGAAGTCTACGCAGATTTTTTTTTTAATACGAGGCAACTTCGACAGCTTCCATATTTGTAGTATTTGTAAAAAACTACGGAATATAACCCCCTTAGGAAATCCTTAAAACTGGCTAAGTACATGATAAGATTTTTGTTTGTGATAACAAAAAAAAAACTCATTTATTAATTGTATATCATTTGTCAAAGTCAAACACACTCAAAGTGTTGTGTAAATTTAATTATTCACTCCTTTCACAAAAATGCTATTATATCAGATTTATTTGGCTGGCTGCTTTCAACATAACCACGTTCAAATTGTGTGTCTCCCATTCACCAGCATTGCTTAGTCAAAAACCCAGATACTCAAAATATAAGAATAGTATATTTTGTTTCTTCAAATGAAATCAACGTTGTTTCTATGAATTAGCTTGGAAACCAGGAGTAGTTCAATGGAATGAATTAACTGCTGAATATAATTTCTTATAAAATCTTTTACATTAACATATCGACACAATAAAAAATTACCATCTTGCAACTTTACAGAAGAGCCAATTTTTTTTTATTATTTTTTTTACTAATAAAGAATCTTGTATTTAATTTTTTATTTGAATAATGTAGGAATTACGTCAAAATAAATGTATGAGATTTATTTGTGGAAAAAAATTAACACATTTATTCGCTTGATAACTTTTTTCGTTCCGCCTATGAAATTTTGTTGCATTCAGAAAATATGATCCAAATATGGTTGTACAAGTATTAACCCTTCACACTAATTTATGACCAAGGTGTGGTAACAAGAGACGCCCGAGAGACTGGATAAATGGGGAGACCACCGCGTTGCACTAGAATGGTGATCCATTAAGCTGTGATAACTATCGTGGCATCACGCTGCTTAGTGTACCGGAAAAAGTATTTGCATATAATATAATTCTGCAAAGAGTTTGAGGACCAAATATGCGAGTATTAAGGGAGAACCCGGCAGATTGCCTACCTCGTAGGTCATGTGCGGATCATGTCCACAACATACGCTGTATTATACAGGAGAACATAGAACTAAATAGTTCCTTAGTAATGTGCTTCGTAGATAAAAAGCGTTTGATGGTCCACACAGATATATATATATACTCTACTTTACTCTGAAAAATACTAGAATCATAAAGGTTACCTATAAAACTAGTCGAACTTATCAAAACCCTCCTCTTAAGTAGCCGAATCAGAATCAAAAATGATGTCACAATTTTGATTCGAGGTCACCACCAGAGTTGCCTCAGGTTGCGAGGCTATAAACTGTCTATAAACCCTCTATTATCTGTCATAAAGCGGAGGCAATACGGTTGGCTTGGCCATTTACTGCGGATGCCTCCTGAGAGCCTTAACCATTGCTTGCGTACTTTACAAGGTGTCAGGTTCTCGTCGCTCTGGACGTCTACTGCTGACTGTTTGTCGGTAGTTCATATCAAAACTACAGGACACGAACCTAACTTGGGAGGATCCACATGAGCTGACAGCTGACAGAAATGCCTAGAAGATTTTCGAGGGATAAACGAAAACAATACGGACCAAAATAGAAACCATGAAGTTGGAACTATAGGCATCATCCCTATGTAAATATACATGTTCATCGACTAAGCAGCCAGTAGGCCACATGGCTGTGGTATCTACCGACTATCTAGAAAAGCTACTCTTTGAACACCTATTTGTATTTTGTGATCCATTATGTTGAAACAGTGGAAACGAGAAACTAGAATCCCAACCGTCCATACGCTCTGTAGCTGGAAGACATGCTGGGATATTTATTTATTGTACGGCGCTTTTGAGGTGATTTTAACAAAAATGACCCTGTATAAATTATCTAACTATATTTATATAAGATAAGGTCACTTTATCTGAATACAAAATACATAAACCCAACGGAGCTTTATACTAATAATTTTCAACTATTGAACTAACAACCACTATCGGAACGGTATAGGGAAATATCACAAAATACGAATTACCGATTAAAATATGTAAAACGGATTTACATTCATAATTTGTGTAAAAATATTTTCATTCCTAATTTAAAAAAACAAATTGCTTAAAAATACATCTCTATGAAAACGCGACATGTTTGGCAATGACAAAAAATTTTTTTTTTTAATCCTTTTATTAAAAACAGGTAATAGATAAACAACCCGAAAAAACTCCGTTCATTCGAATCACTGGGAAGCAATAGAGAGATATTTGTGACGATAAAATTTATAAAAAATAATGTTCCAATAAACAGAAAAGAAAATGAAAGAGCGCTTTTAACAACAAAAAAAAACAAAATAAGTCCAAAAAAATATCAACCTGATTACACATGTGCACGATATCTAAATTTTATCACATGTATATTGTATAAGTCAATTTTAAAATTGATAAAGATTAGGAAGAGTTCGTGTAAAATCGCCGTCAACAAGTAAAAAAGTTTTTAAAACGAAATTAGAAATAAACAAAGGATACTTATTTTTATTTGATTCGGGTCAAATTGTTTTTAATGTTTTTGTTAAAATATTTGATTGTATTGTTAAATTATACAAAATATCACATCTTTGATTTTTTTAGTATTAACGAAACTGTAAAGGTGCCAAGAAGTAAGAAAAATACTGTACCAATTAATAACTAGAGGTGCCAAAAATGGATAGTGTATTTGTAAACATCTTTACTTATCTTAAATAAATGTTAAGATTCTCTGAATATCAATTAAAAGTTTTAAACGAATTTGTTTATACTACTAGAAATCATTAACATTCAAATAATAATTGCTTTATTTATAAACAAACATTGGCTTAATCAATATGCCAATTATTTGAAGTTTTACCATTTATGATTTCACTTCTTCAATCGGGGTAAGTTGGGCATTTTTGCTTACTATTTTGATTAAAATTGCTCGGAGATTGCGGGTAAGTACGTCGTGGTTCATGTGTGTCAAATAAAATATTACCTGAAATGAAATAAAACAAAACCAATGTGTTTAAATTTATTTGAAGTTGAATTGATTCACCTCAATGTACGTGTATATGTATATTCAAAAGTATTTAACAAAGACTTTTGAATAAATATTTACACGTATCTACACGTTGTAAAATAGCTTGAAAAAGAGCATGTTTTTGTGAAACTCAGATAACTTTTTTATGTAAGTTCTCTTAATAAAGCTGTTATCTTCCCGTAGCTTAATAAATCCGACCTCAAAATGAGACAAAGCAAATACATGTTTCAGATTATTTGGGTAATGAAATTTTACATGGAAAAGACAGTCAATTAAAAGTTTAAATTATAAAGTTTGAAATTTCTTTTTTCCTAGCCAAAATAAAATTGTTATTTCGCATTTCAACTGCACATTTAACCAGTTTGTTATTTAAGAGATTTTGTATTTTTTATTGTTATCAGAGTGAAAAAAAACGAAATTGGCGGAGTGAAAATTAAATAATCATTTCTCAACGAATCAACACATCTTATGTTAATCTAATATATATTTTTTTAAATTTATCACCACATATTAGGAGGCCCAATCCCAGTAGTGAGGTACAGTACATTACACCCAGGCTTGAGAAGGCAGGTGTCTCATCGGGAATCGAACCCGGAACCTTCCGTGCGTGAATCACGTGTCTTAACCACTGGACCGCGGAGACCACTATTGCTGCGTAACACTTTTAATTAATATTATCATGTCGACCTTCCCAGAAATCGTGCCCGAAACCACAATCACTATAGGGGAATATACCGACCACAACAACAAGGCGGACTGATCCCCATTCGATTTTCATTTTCAGGTTTTTTACCTGAGAGTAGCCAACGAGTCGAAAATATTCATCCTGAATTTTGATTCTATTTTCACACAGAACTGTATACCTAATTCGCCCGAACGCGAGAGTTGTTATTGCGTACGTACATGTTTGTATATAACACGATTAAAACTGTGCAACTCGGTTAAGTTTCGGATAAATCCTGTCTGTGTAATTTACAGTCAAGTGTAAAAGCATTACAATTAATTATTTAAAGTGGCACTTTACAAACTGTGTAACATTCACAATCCTGCCATTTTTAACATCTATATTCCTTAAATTCTTCCCCCTTTAGACGTTTGTGAAGCGGCCTAGTGTGAAGGTTAAATAATTCAATAAGGTAAATCTCACTCGCATCGATAAAGGCTCTTTAACTTCACAGCTCTTTAACTTGACAAACATCAACAGATAGATGATAAATTCATTAGTTTGTCAAAATTTTTGTTGACATGGACTAGATTCGACCCCCTAGGAAACTGTCAATATTAACATATTACAACAGAAATAAAGAACATTTTAGAGAAGGGAATGTAAAAGTCGGTAGAAAAAGAATAAACAAAATCTTCACGAACGTCAACAGATGGAAGAATCAAAGAAATATAGATGTTCAAATATAAGCAGAGTGGTGAATGTTACAGTGTGAAAAGTGGCTATTTAAATCAGCCAATGACAGGTCAAAAGGCCTGTGGATGCCTAGACTTCTACATCCCCTCCTCTAAAATGTTCTTTATCTCTGTTGTTATATGTTAAGATAGATGATAGATTGTGATCCCAACACTTACAAATTGGAACTTTTTAAATCAGAAAAATCTTCTTTTAAGAATTACGAGCTTAACCCAACAATGCTTTGCTACTGCTAGATTTGAATATATACTCATATATGGAATAAATTAACACAATCGAAAGTTTGATATAAATTATTATATAGATATGTGCATATATACATTTTTTTGTGTTTCGGGTTACATAAATTGTGAGGATATTTTGATAAATAGGTATTTTAACATTGGTTTTTTGTCACTTTTTTGCAGATGTCTTTCCGATACTATGCAAAAAAGACCACTGCATGTCAAACCTTTTATGCCTAACCATTATGGACAAAACCCAATTTTTGCTACCCCCTTTTCCGCAACAAAATACTGAACCGATTTTGTTATTTTTTTCGACAGAGTATGAAAATATTTTTTTCTGTCTTAGCACGCCTTGCATTTTTCAAAAGTATCTATCATATTTGTGTACCGTGCGCCCGAAGACAGCGGATAAAATTGAGCATTTTTACGGGTTTTTGGATGGTTATAGTTACCATGATAAACTATTTTCAAATTAAAAAACAAAGCAATAGGTAACAACCCCACAATGGTAAGTATATTGACTATAGTGTGTAAAAAATTACTTTAGTTTTATAATCCAGGGAGAAAATACTGGAATACGTTTCTATGAAGAAAGTGTTTCCTCTTAAGATTTAACATAATTAACCATTTCACTAAAAGTTATTAAATATTTTGTGATAACAAATTACCGACTTTTCTATGTCTACCGGTTTCAAGACGTACCCGTCTCTTCACCAGGACACCAATTAAACCAACATGCAAACCAACATGCAAAACCCCCTATACACCTTCCTCATAGTTGTTGCACAAAAATATAAAACCAACACGGCATGCATTTTAATAAGCACATGCACTCATTAGGACAAACATGCACTGTAAATAAATTTTAAAAATATTTTTTTTTGTTTGAGAAATAGTTAAAAAAAGGTGGAGGGGATGGCGGAAGAGGGTGAGTTTAATAGGTTTAATAGGGTAACCATTAGAGTAAAACGTCGTATAAAGGACTATATTGAAAGGTTGTTTAATTATTGATCAAAGGAACATTATTTTTTAAAGCTTTTCTTATGTGAAATATTTCCATATTATTTATTTTTAACCCTTTATTAATTGTATATAAGATTTTAACTCCTGTTTGCATGTTGGTTAGCTTGTTGGTTTAATTGGTGTTCTGATAAAGAGATGAGTGCGTCTCAAAACCGCTAGACACAAAAAAGTCGGTAAGTGGCTATATACTATTATTTAATAACATTAAGTAAAATGTTTGACCACAAAGTTAATGCTTTTAATATTAATAATATAATTAACTATACGTACAAAACATTATTTTACAATTTTGTTTACGTAACCATAGAAACAGACTCGGTATTTTTAAACAAAACCATCGCCCTATTAATACACATATACACACTCTGAGCCCTCTATGATTATTACACTTAACTCATGCTCAAACTCTTAGGCATCTTCAGCGCGTATTTAGTCATCATATAACTGTCAGCCAGGTTTTAACGTGAACTTGACATTTAATTCGAAGCCAAATTCTTATTCTTATCTTGAAAACGTGTAAAAACCGTTTAAATTAACGTAAAAAAGCTGATGTTACTTGTCATTGGTATTTAGGAACCTAGGTACTTGCTTAGGATTACATTTCAAAACTTTAAATTAGTCATTTTCAATAACGGAATCAATTTTGCAAATATAAAACTCTGCGCCAACAGTGGTACACTTTATATAGGAATGCGATTTTCAAAAATGAATCAAATGTCAGTAAATGTTACTCATTATTCAGTAAAAATAAATAAATGGGTAGAAATTTTAAGGAATTTGAGGAAAACATCCGATTAGGATCCATAAAAAATTTTTTTTTTTTTTTTCAAACAAACTTTTCTATATACAAAAAATAAAATCCTTTAATAAAATAATAAATAAATAAAGATTTTCAGTATGTGCATTCTCATCGAACGCAGCCCTGGTTTACGACAAAAAAACATATCCCCTCCTAATGTTTCTTCTACTAATTTGATTTAAGATTTTAAGGGCTATGAAATGCCCAGACTAAAGCACATTTTTTTTTTTATATCACGTCAATCGGTCCAGTAGTTATTTAGTCTATCGAAGACATACATACAAACATTGCTTTTTATACGCATAGATAAACCTTGAACATAATATGAAATGAAAAAATAAATGCAACTACCATATAAAAAACAAAAGTGGCAACTTAAACCAGCCAATGACAGGTCATAAAACCTGTTAACACCTAGACTTCTATATTCCCTCCTTCAAAACGTTCTTGATCTCCGTTGTAATATGCTCATAGCTCCCTAAGGTGCTGAATCCAGTCCTTGTCTTCAAAATTTGAACCAACTCAAAACATTGCATTGTTTAGAACTGCATCGATATTACAATTGTCGATTATCTGGATCATTGTTGTTACTCTGTAAGCAAAGTGATCAGTCTAATGCTTTAGGTCCCAGTCAAGGGACTGAAATATTTTAATGTAAAAACATGTTTTGTGTAAATCGGTCAAAAGAAATTGCAACTTGGCTTAAAAGAAATCCGAAAAAAAATTATTTCACAAAAAATCTACTGTTACAGGATCACGCTACTTCCTCGTGGTGGTAAGCAAGGAGGATGAAACGCCGCATCCTTATATCTAGACATATTTTTTTTCATATTTCTTATCAATTTTTGACGGGAAGTAAAATTAATAAATGAATAATAAAATGGAAATCAATAACATGTTTAAACAACTGAATGCTTACCGGACAAATAGATTATAACTTAAAATCCTTTTCTAAGAATATAATAAAATGACATTCGGAAGATGTGACAGGCGAGAATTCAAAGAATTTCCTAATTTTATCCAATTACAGTCTACTTTCGTTAAACAATTTTCCTTAACTTGAAATGCGATTTTGAACTTTTGATATTATATCCACTGGAAAAATGTCAAAGTTAAACTTTAGACACTAAAGACAATGTCGCTAATTAATGAAATTTTCGGGTCCATGATCTTTGGCTTGACTACCTAAAATCGGTTAATTTCATAAGAACTATAAAGTAGTCTTTATCATCTCCCTGCTGATTATGGATATAGTCCTTTGTGTGAAATAGAACCAGAATCCTAGACGAGTATTTAAGACATAATGGCTACTCTCAGGTAAAACTCCTGAGTAAGACCGCCTCTAAGTGTAGTGGTTGGCGCCTTCGCCTACCATGCTTGAGTTCCCGAGCTGGATTCCTTAGAAGGTCGACATAAAACATTTATTCAAAAGATGATTCTACACTGCAATTTTTCATGTTCCTGGACTGGTACTTGAAGCGTAAGGCTGTTCATTAGGGTGGGCCGATATTTTTTTTTCCGAATTTAGAAATGAAAAGGGTCTAAAAAGATGCCTTTTGGATTACTCAGAATGCAAAAAATATTTTTTTTAATATTCGATACTACTTTGGGCCCTCAACCAGAGCTTGGAGTTTTCGAAAAAGTCGATTTTTGCTCTAAGCCGGCTGTCATTTTGAATTTGAGTAAGTAAATCAGTCTTTTTAAATTTTATAATGTGCATTAAATCTTATTAAATAAGCATCTAAGGGCGTTTGTTTCGTAATAAATAGGTAGAATTGTTTTAATGGGCCATTGTTTTCGTCAATATTAGTCAGGCGCTCGACGGAATCAGTTCCGCGGAGTGTCAACTTTTTGCATTTCGGTAGTTTTAAAGCGTGTTCGAATTTGTAATGAAATTAAGTTATTTATTTACTGACAAAAAACAATTTTATCAATATAGATAATTAACCAAATGTTCAGACAGTGATAAACTTCAAACCTCGGTTGAGGGCCAAAAAAAGTATGGAATATTTTTTTCAATAATTTTTACGTTCAATGTGATTTAAAATGCAACTTTTTAGACCACTTTCACTTTGATGTCTAAAAAAATAAAAAACCTCATACATCATCGGCCCACTCTACTGTTAATTATAGCCTTTGAATTTACTGAACTAACACAGTGCCTTATGCACCATCGGAATCACTTTTTTCAATCAAGGATCAAAGTGAGTTGAAAAATTCGTTGGGAATCTAATTAAAACATAAATTTGTGTGTGTATAATATTTTTAAATAGTTTAAACACCAAGTATTCACCATTGAAGTATTTTGTCTATTAAAGTACTGATAAAATAGATGTTTCAGGAGGTTAAAGTTTACTACCTCATATAGTATTAAATGGTTCCTTATAGCATAAGGAAATATCACGATTTTTTTACTAATTGGAATTAATAAGGGTCTATAAAATACCGTAAAGTAAAAAAAATGGAATTATTAAAAGTTCAAAAAATGTTTCTTTTTTTAAAAAAACAGGCTGCGTTCGTTTACCGCCAGTTGTAAGAAAAAAATTACGTACCTCCTCTTTCCTACTTGCTGACAGGCCTTTAAATAGAGGCTTAGCGGGTTATTCTTTAAAAAAAAAAAACAATTTACAATATCCATGTTGATTTTGAAAATACAATTATTTAAAAAAAATCCACTTCACATATATTTTATTAGTATTTGTAGTTTGTGTTATTTTTAAAGTAAACATTTATAATAATATATAAGATCTCATATAATATAATATTATAAATAATATTTGTAAAACTGAAACAAGAAATAATACACATAAATAATTTATTTAAAAAAATATTTTCTGCATTTATTTTTTATCTTTTGTTTTTTTTCTTGATTGTTATTCCATTACATCACATGTTATTGTAATTTAATTTGTTTAACTGTGTATTTTTTTATTGTTAATTATTATGGCTTGACACGGGTAAAGTCTATAATTCTTTTATAAACTCATGACTATGTAAACTAGTGTAATTTTGAATGAATAAATAAATAAAAATCAATTATAATCATTATTGGATTGAAAGTACTTCCTGTTGAAAATAAAATATTGAAATAAGACAACTTAAAAATCTTAAAAATTAAAAAATCGATTGATAATAAGAAAAAAATAATTAATAACCAAATAAACAACATTTTTTTTAGTCCACTCCTGTCTAGCTTCGAAAATGTTGATATCAAATTACCACCCTTGCAGGGAAAAAAAGACTTGATTTATTGGCTCCACGTGTAGTATTTAGATGATAAAAATAAAATTGAAAAGAATCCTTTAGTTACGTAAACCTTGACGAAGAAGCTTGTTGCTTTGAAACCGGTCGATGGAAAAAATATAAGTAAAAAAAATAAGTGGTTAAAAACGAAGTTGTTTTATTTATTTTATTATTAAAAGGATTCATGGGTACAAAAGAATTGAAGAAAATATATCATTTTCCTGAGTGATACTGAGAAACCATTTTTTCTTCGCAAATAAGCTGGTACTTCAGCCACCTACATTTTCTCAACTAAATGTGAGACGTCATATTTTACTAAAAACTGAAATCATTATTACCGTAATAACGGCATTGTTTTCGTAGGATAGCGCTATTTCAACAAATAACGCGCAATTTCATTGCAAACTAGATCGTGAGCCAGTTCGGAGTGCCCAATGAACACTTTGAAACCAGCTCAAAGTGCTCATTGAACCTTTTAAAATCAGACACCGTAAAGTATGTCTTGCTTGTCTGAGCCCAAAGTACAATTTTGATAATCGAGCATCGTAAAGCAACCGTTTCTTGTTTAAAGCAGTTTTAAGTGTCCAATGAATTTTGTAAAAATCGATCACCCCTTAGTTACTGTTTCTAGTCCAAACCCGCTCGGGTAGTGCCCAATGAACATTTCGATAATTGGGCACCGTAAAGCAAATGTTATGTTTTACCCTGTTTGGCGCCCAATAAACCTTTAGAAAACTTGCAATTTAAAGCAACTTTTTTGCAGTTTAAGCCGTCTCGTTTAGTTTCCAATGAACCCAGTAAAAAATCAAGTAAACTTTCTACCCCATGCTGTCATGTTCGAGTAATTTTCTGGAGCAGCAGTTTGTCCTTCCAGGAGTACAAAATTGAAAATTCTACACCCAATAATCTATTTTCTATTCCTTCCTTTTATCAATGTTATTATTCATAGTCCAGATAATATGTTGGTTCCATTCACACATAATATTTAATAAGTTTTCATAAACAATCATGTTTTGAACTTGGGTTACCCTCGTGTAAAATTTGCATTTGAAACATTGAGGTTTGGTATTTTTGGGACGTGCAGTAATTTCCTACCCAGTTTTTTTTTTTTTTTCATATTTTGACTGTGTTAGCATATTTTTCCCTATATTTATCTCGGTTAA
Source organism: Micrasema longulum (assembly GCF_059751315.1). Taxonomy (NCBI): domain Eukaryota; kingdom Metazoa; phylum Arthropoda; class Insecta; order Trichoptera; family Brachycentridae; genus Micrasema; species Micrasema longulum. Next base: position 128,119 of record NW_028280380.1, read on the forward strand.
CTCGTGTCAAAGAGTGACAATAAGATAACTATTTTTATCCTCACGATAAAGCTATTTCTACATTTTTGTTGTATATTCGACATTAGCAATTACCAACAATTGACAAATCTGCTTTCCTTCCATATTTTAACTTTTATTTTCATTTCATATATTTTGATATTTTTATGTTTCTTTCATTATGTATTTTTTTAATTTAGCACTCAATCTTATTTGGTATATTATTTATTACTCCTATTTCTTACTACAGTGTATGGTGAGTTAATAGAAACTATATATCTATTATCATTTCAATTGTGTTTTTATATATATATATTCTTTTTCCATTGATTTCAATATTTCTATTATTCTGTTTTTTTTTTCAATACTACTATATTTTACCATTATACTTTTATTTTTTTGATTTCAATGATACTGTTATTTTGTTTATTTGATTATATATGAATCTTAATTTGTATAATTTATAATTTACATTTTAATATTTATGTCTGATTATCTTTTTTAAATTGTTTTCTTCGGAATTTTATTATTTTTTACTTCACCCTTTTATTTCTCAATTTTTATTATATTGCATTACATGTCATTATAATTGAATCTTATTAATTTTTCTTTCTATTTTCTATTGCAATTTATTATGGCTGGACACGGGCATAGCCTAAAAAGTCTTAATAAGTTCACTACTATTTAAATTAGTGTAATTTTAAATGAATAAATAAATAACTAATGGAGGGTTTTTCATTTGGTTTTATTATGGCTGGACACGAGCATAGCCTAAAAAGTCTTAATAAGTTCACTACTATTTAAATTAGTGTAATTTTAAATGAATAAATAAATAACTAATGGAGGGTTTTTCATTTGGTTTTCCGTGTATTTTCTCTTTTTTAACAATTGTATAGTCACACAACAATCTTTTTTAACTCTAGTAGAGAAACTTTTATCGTTTATAGTAATACGAATACGAGTATATTTATAGTAATACGAATAATATGAACTCGAAAGATTATTTATATCATGAAAAAAAATAACACCAGAATGACACACGAGGCCCTGTCTCTCCCGATTGCCAATTCCCTGAGGTTTAAAAAAAAAAGAGAACATCTTCTGTTTTCCCAGCTAGCCGGCCAGAGGATAAAAACAATTATAAGTGAAGTAAACAGAGTATTTTTTTATGTGAGAAAAAGGTAAGACCTATAGGCATATTGTTCTATTTACTCCCCTTGGTTCTGGTTTATTATTATTGCTTCCACACTTTTTTCGTTTTTTTATATATAATTTATTCTTTTAATATATATAATTTATTATAATATATTGGTATGTTTTTCCATTTTTGTACATATTGTCAAACACGCCTTTCGATCGCATTTTCACAATACAACACAACAATTTTTTTTTTAAATCTTTTGTACATATCTTAAAAATTTTATCATAAAAAAAGATGAAATAGTATCAGTACTTGTAAAAAGTTAACTTCGGTATAGATTTACGGGTTGTGTCCCCAAGGGTAAACAATACCAATAATTTCTCTAATGGCAAAATTATTTCCTTTAATCCAACTGTGGAATTGTAATTTCATCTCCTAAATTAAATAATATCCTGTTGGGGAGCTAAAAAGGACGATAAATCGTTCATCTGGTTCACCACCTTTGCCCCTTGAGATTTTCAACCTACAGCTTGGCTGATTATGAACGATATTCACAGTGATATCCAAAACCATTTCCTAAACTTATCAATTTTATTTTTTAAATTGCATTTTGGATGAAGCAAATAGTTGTACTTAAAAAAAACATTTTTTTTTTTTAACGTGACAGTTTTTTGCACGTTTTGCTTTAATTTTTCAATTCAAGATTTTTCTATCTTTCACGTAAAAATATTTAATGTGCTCCGCTACACGTTTAGGACTTTACGACAGGGATGCGATGTAAGGAATTTTTTGATATTTTTTCATTGCTATAATTAGTAAAGCGATTATTAATTTTGCTCAAAGCATGTTATACAAGAGTCTACACTACTACAACGGCAATATTTATCATTATTTATTTTGAGCAAATCACAAAAAAACTTTTTGTACTTTTATATTTTAAATTTTAATTATTATCAGTCAATAATTCATACATAATAATAGTGATGAAATAATCATGATTATATCAAGAAACAATATTGATATAATTCATTTGGAGATCATAAACTTTGCGATACTTAATTAGAGGTTGCCATGTTTGCGTATTTTGAACTGAAAACGTTGTAATTATTGTTGGCAACAAATATTTTTATTAGCAAATAAATTAATTAAGAAAAATATAAGACCAATAGATTAATCTTCTTATTAAAATCGGTAAAGAAATATGTATAAGGGATATATGAATGATCAAAGTCCAATCATTTGAATAAAGATAATAACAAACAATTCGTGGCATAATCAAGTATGACGTCATCGTATGCGGCGACAGTCTGTACATAAATGTCTATTATTTTTATAAGTGGAATGGGGTGAATTTAATCAGTTTCGAACTACAAACCATCATAAGAGAGTCATTAAAATTGCTGTTTTTGAAATGAGAAAATATTATGTCGTGTGAGCGAGAAAAAAATAAAAACTTAGTTATCAAAGTCAACCCCTGGAGTAAAGCCGCTTTGATAAACCATGATTTTATGTGTTTGCTTTGAAGATTTTCCAATTATAAATTACTCACAAAAAAGGACACCGTGGTATAAGCAAATTAAGAAAAGGCGTGGCTTTGATAGGTGTTTAAGACACATCTCATGAAATAATTAAGTAAATATGAATAATTAACTTCAATAAACATAAAGTAAATTTTATTTTTTAAATTATTGCAAACGAGAAAAGCAAATTTATTTGTAAACACAGAATTAATATTTGAAATAAAAGTAAAGTTTTGAATGTTACGGTGATTGATAAAAAAATGCATTTATTATATATTTCTTAAATAATAAATAAATATGACATAATAAATTACCCTTCTTTCTGGTCAAATTTATGTTAGATTGAGTTAATGAATATATTGCGTATAAGAATTTGTTCACTGGCTGACATTATTATTGGTTCAGAAATATAGGTCACTGTGTCTTTTTTACGTATGGTGAAAGTTTCAGCTTTCACATCTCTCAAAACATTTATTTTATCAAATGACTTATAATCCATTACTTTTATTTTAGTAAAGCAATTCTTGTATCTGTTAATGTGTTTCTTGTGAGGACATGAAATAGACTTAGAAAATTAATACTGGCTATGTTTAACAGTGTTTGACAAGATTTCATAAGAAGTGCAATTGAAGTGTATGAGGTTCTTCTACAAGCATTTCGTCAAAATTTTCTGATTTACTAAATGAATCACTTCACCGTTACTGTTCAAGAACGAAGCCTCACATTTCTTCCGCTCATTTTTAAAAGAAAATATTTTAGTAGAGAATTATTTTGAAGTTTTACTAAGACTCGTTTATATGAGTCATATTATTTTTATGTTGAGGGGAAATCACCCAGTCCCCTCATTTAACTATCGCTTCGTTAAGAAAATTTTCCTTGTGTTATGGAAATACTAGCTAAAATGCTTTTAAGGATGTTTAACTTTGTATGATCTATTGTATGGTGTTCCAAAACATATTTCGTATTGGTTGGAAGCGACCCAAATCTTCGTTAAAGTTTTTTTAGTATTTGAACAAAACATGTTTTACGGGTCCTGCCTCAAAACTTATATCAGTAAGTTCTTATCGTGTCGCCTGCAAAACAAAAATGTAAAAAAAATCATAAATTCTAGCACATTCTAGAAAACCTCTTATTATTCGTTAAATAAAAATATAAATATGCAAACAATCATAATAATGGACACTCAGTGATGTCCTGGCAATGCAAATTACACAAAACAACTTTTATCATGAAAAGTATATTTGAAAAAATAATACTTTAGTCTATCACTGAAAGGTAAAAAAAAACAGCTTAACAATTCAATCACTAATTTCTTGGAATTTTCCTTGAAATAAAGTAATTTTACATTTATATTTAAATTATTTTCCGTGTTATTGTATGGAAAAAAAAACAATTTAAAAATTCTAGAGTTTCCAAGTTATAGAGACATTTATAAACGTAACGTAACGTAACGTAAAGTAACGCCTTTTAATCTTAAGAACTTTCTCAGGAGTGGAATCCAGTACTTGTCTACAATATTTAGATTCTCAACATGTTGTAAAATTAACATTTTACAACAAAGATGAAGAACATTTAAGAAAAGGTGTTATAGAAGTCTAGGCATCTACAGGGCTTTTGACCTGCCAATGGCTGGTTTAAGTGGCCACTTTACACACTGTGTAACATTCACCATTCTGCCTATATTTGAACATCTATATTCCTACAATTCTTTCATCTGTTGATGTTTGTGAAGTTAAAGAGCTTTAAGAAGAAGAACCTTTATTTATGCGGGTGAGATTCATCTAATTGAATTATTTCACCTACATACTAGGCAACGCCTGAAAATATTATTTTTTCAATTTCTATACTTCTTTATGGAACAGGTAATTTATCAACAATATTTTGAGTTTGTCCAAATATAGGCAGAATGGTGAATGTTACACAGTGTGTGAAGTGGCCACTTAAACCAGCCATTGACAGGTCATAAGCCCTGTAGATGCCTAGACGTCTATATTACCTTCTCTTAAATGTTCTTCATCTCTGTTGTAAAATGTTAATATAAACAGCTTCCCAGGGAGTTGAATCCAGTCCTTGTCTACAAAAATTATGACAAACTCAAAATATTGTTGGTGTTGCAAAATGCCTAAATCAATAAAAATATTATAAGCCTGGAAGAATCGAAAAAGAATTCAAACCTGAACTTTAAAAGTTGTAAAAATGTAGAAAATTAAACTTAATGTTATACAGTTTGTTAGTGACAAATCATAAGCCCTGAAAATGCCAAAGCTTCCATATCCCAATCTAACGAAATTGTTCCTTCTGTTTGTGTGCGAATTATAACCTTTTTATCCATGAATACGGTCACGATGAATAATAACACTTGAAATGATTATAGCGACAGGTTTGTTCGTCAGGTCGAGAAACCTCGACATTCATTTCCCTCGAGTAATAACGAAGAAACGAGAAAAAAAAAGGAGCAAGGAGAAAGTAGCACAATTGTGCGGGACATTGATTGAGAATATTGCTACTTTTTTCTTACTTCGGTGCTCACAATACTTGTGATACATAATCAAGGCGTATTTTTCACAGAAGATCAATCTTTGGAAATATTTGTAAAATTTTATTTTAATTTTAGCTTGACTGCATAGAAAAGCGGACTTAAGAACTATTAATTTCGATAGGGATTGATACTTTTTAAATTTTTCTAGATATCTGAATCAGGGTGTCTGAAATAACGAATTACATCGTGAAAGGGTTGCTCTATATTAGTTGTTATAGAATTGGTGATGGAGGTGACGACGACTCTTGTTTACTCGATCAGTTTGGTTCTCTTTGTCTACTAACAAAAGGTGGATTGATAAATTTAATATATAGGCTGCGGTGCACTGACAGTGATAGGAACAGTAAATTTAAATTTTAAATAATGCGAACCATTTATTAACAATCATAAAAAAATATTCCTTCATTTAAACATAACTTTTTTGCAATATGCCGCTCTTAAAAGAGGCCAGAAGATCTCTAGAATGGATATGGGTAAGTAAAACAAATGAAGCTTTTGATACATAAAATGGTGAACTCTGCAAGCAAGCCAAGACATACCCGCTGGACGTAAATAAATAAAATAATCTACGTTCAATCATTTATCTGTGTACAAGCAGATAAATAATATGGTTATTTTGGTAAAACACTTAAAGAATTCTGGACGAGTGTTTTTTTTTTCTCGATAGCTGCCTCTGAAATAAAAATCCTTAAAAAGTAAATCGAGTGAAGAAACGTCTAGTATAGTAGTTAGCGCATTCGCCTAACATGCTTTAGGTCCCGTGTTTGATATCTGGAAAAGTTGACATAAAACATTTGTTCTTAAGGGTGATTTTTCACTGAAGAATATCATTGTCTCTTGACATCTAAAGCGTAAAACTGATCACCTTACCTTCTGACATATGATCAAGATACGCTACATTTGATTTAACAATGCAATGCCCTATTCACCACTGGCTTTAGATTGATGTTTGATGATGATGACGTTCACAAAAATATCTCAAGAAAGATCTTCTTCGAACAATTTTAATTATTTTCAATAAAGTATTTTAACTGTAATCGGAGAACTACATCTGGTATAAAAATAATTTATTCAGTATTTATACCATTTTCAAACTTTAGCTGTCAACTCAGATATCATTTGTATAATATTGCAGGGAAAAAATACATTTTAATAAGTATTTTACGTCGGTATTATCGGAAATCCAATCCGAAATCTCAAGCATGGTAGCAGAATTAATTTTTATGACTTGAATTACATTCCATTTGGCATCCATAATGCACGATATGAATTAATTATTGATTTGGTCAATTTCGGAAGATTGACACTTTTTCATTATTTTTATTTTTTATTCGAAATATTTGTATTTTCCTAATTTTATCAAAATCGTGAATTAAACACTAGCAGCTAGATCAGGATCAAGGTTGATGGAGAACTTACAAACACTGCTCCTACTGCAGTTGGAATTTGGCAAAACGACAACCTAAGGACATTAAAAAAATATATATATTGACAAATTGATCAAAGAGGTGGTTAAAATTACCCTGCGTTTGGGTGGAAAAAAGATCAGCATTGTGTGCTGCGCAGACTATGCTGTTTTAGTTGCAGAATCCAAAAGTGACCTTCCAAAGGATGCTTTTGTTAGAGGTATAATTGAGTATTTTATTTAAAAAAAAAAATTATAATAGAGAAGAATTTCAACTGTATTCCTTTTTGTTGCACAATCATATATTTACAATGCGAAATTCTCCCGGTTAGTCCGTCTACCGCGTGACCTTTTTCGTGACTTCCCTTCGTCGCCACTTGGGGGCGCTGCCGGCACGATAACTAGTACCACGTGATCAAAACGTTCACAGCGCTACAAAATGCTCGTAATACTTTATAGATTTCATCGTTCATCACAGCAATATGAAATAGAAATATCTACAGAAAAAACTAAAATCCTTGCAATATCTAAAAACCCAGTGCGATGTAAGCTGGCTGCAAACGATAATACGAAAAAGTGATTTATGGGATTTAAATACCTCCGAGTTGACATATGTAGCAAAGGAGATCTGTACAATGAGACGAATACAAATAAATAAACAGTTTTGGTGTCCGGGTGTCTCAGAAATTCCGTAGGCCTACAAACATATTATGAGGCTCGGTAGAGTTGTCAGAATCTACTAAACATGTGTACGTGTGTACGGTATTTAACACCGTTTCTGGCGTCCAATCATAAGATTTAAAAAATTAAAATAGTATTTTATTTGTTGTACCGAAAATTCATAAAAATTTTACTTTCTAATAACTTGTCTCATCAGGTAACTGTTTCTTTATTTTGTGCCCCAATTTAATCAGTCATTATTAACATTTTACTATTTTGCAAGATTCATATTTTTCGTAAAATTTATTATCCTTGACTTACAACATTTGACAATTTTTATTTCCAAAAATTTGTACCAAAACAGCATTTTAGCTACAAAAGTGATTTGATAATGAATTTTGATAAATAAAGTGTTGTAATTTTAGAAAAAAATGAAAGCATGACTAAATATGAGATCACCGAGACCATCCTGATAGAAAAAAAAATGTGTATCCGGGTAATCTGATTACTTGAGTTGAAAATGTGAAGAAAGATATTGGAAGGAGGAGGAGTACCAGGAATTGGGTGCTTCTAAAATTAACTCTGGCAAATAAATGTTTTTAGCAGAAAGCGAAAGTAACCAGACGGCTACTTTCACAAATATAATAAATGTCAACACAATGGAGTCGTGGTATGGTCACAGATCAAAGATTCGAATGGTCCCTCAGAATATAAATATTTGCTTAAATAAAATACAAATATAACTGATTGAAAATTTAAAGTGAAAATATCACATTCAAGAAAATTCGTAAATGAAAATATACAAACAGAAAAAAGGAACTACTTACCCCGTAAAATATTTATATGGCTAAACATACGAGAAATCAAAATTGACAGCCGGATAAATCTTTAGAACTTCGAAATTGACACACAACAATTTTTTTATATGAAGTAATTCATTAAATAGAAAAACCTTTTTTTCTTTTGACTTTTGACATTTCAATGAATTTCAATGGAGTTATGAGCGAGAAATTTAAACTTCTTTCTCCCTCATATACGGCGTTTTGACGGTGAAATACCGAATTAGTTAAATAAAAAATATTATTAGACGAACATATGTCTGATTTACTAAAAGGATAGAAGTCAAATTCCTATCCGGCAATTTACTCGAACGTTCAACATATCACAGCACCATGAAACAACGTGTGGATTTATTTAAAAGATAAATAAATATTATTTCGTTTATCAATAGGTAGGTTAACACACGAAACAGTACACCATGAAGCCGACTGCTCTCCACTCAATTTTTTTTCGCAAAATGTTCACTTTCGAGTAGAAAGTAAATTAATGAAACCAAAAAAGAAAATGATAAATAAGTATCCACCCGCCCTAATTTTACCAGACCAAGTTGATTGGCACAATGTGTGTGAAACAGGACCGTACTTAACAGACATTATCAATTATTTTTAGAATAATAAGAAATAAGATTGTAAAATTATGTAGTATTACAAAAAATAATAAACCTATTTGTTAAAAACTGAGTAGTAGAGCGAGTGTCAAAGTAATTGGCTTTCTACAGTAATTGGACACCATAAATCTAATTTTATAAAAATAAATAAACGTATGAATTTGTCTCCATAATAAAAAAGACACATTTTTACGTGTTTTTTTCTTAAAATGAGCGTATTTAATCATTTTATTTTTGACCATTAGATTTAGAATGTCTTATTTATGTAGCATGTCTAATTACTGTAACACCATCATATATATTTTTTTTAAATGAAATATTTGCATTTTTATGATTGACCCAACTATTTCAATTTTAGGCCCATTTGTAATGAATTGTAAATAACTTAGTTTTGTTGTAAAATAATTTGTGGATGATTCGATAGTACGGAATTTTCAGTTATTGAAAAATATACAAGTGATTGTGACTGAATATTGTAAAAAAATTATTTTTTTTATTCGTATTTAGTGGTGCATAGAACACTGCGTTTATAGACTAAGTGGAGCGAAGTTCAATTACATGTAACGGTCTTATGCTTCAGGTGCCAGTCCAGTATCAATGAAACATTTAAGTTCAAAAAATTTTTCACAAACGTATTTAACGTCGATCCTGTCAGGAATTGAACCCAGGCCTTTAAGAATGGTAGGTAAATGCGTTAACTACAGTTGATCTTTTTCTAGGTTGAATTTAATTATTAAAGTTAATAAAACTAAGAAATGTTTCATGAATAAACAAGTGTATTTTTAACAAACTGTACGTTTTTATGTGCAGTTGCTACTTGGGGAATTGTCATGCAAAGCAGCTGAAGTTGTTTAACAGATCTGACGTTGGTTAGAACTGAAACCGGAAGTGGAAAGTGGAAGCGCGGATTCCGGTACCACTTCCTCCCGAAGCGGAAGCACAGTGCGCAAAACGAATCCTCCAAAACGGAACCACTCCTGCCTCAGTCGTTAGATAGTATTATGAATCCGTAATAATTCAATCTTATTATTTTAAGGATACTATTTCTTACTAACTTAAATAGTTGTAAATGAACAAATATTTTTCTTAGTAGATGAATTATTATTTTTGAGAAGGAAGTTTTAAAAGTCTTGACTTAAACTTGCGTTTCGTCGTTCGTTGGAAAAATTGTACTTTTTCAGGCGATTAAAACGATTTTTTTCTAGGAAAAAAAAAACCTGTCAGTTGGTTTTTAACCTTAGAGTACAAAATGTTTGAACGTCCGTATTAAATAAAATTATATTTTTTTATTATGGAAATAAAGGACAAAAAAATTGAATTGAATTCACAAATTCAGAATGACCAGTGACCGGTTTCATCACTTTCGCGACATA